>NC_085869.1:19361176-19428676 GCF_034702125.1 Engraulis encrasicolus
ATTACTGTGAGTCGTCAGGAGTTTCTGCTGCCTCAGCCCTCTACTCTGTTGCTGTAAATCTACAGCCAGCAGCAGGCCTTCTCTCCACTCCATCACCTCCCCCCCCCCTCTCTCTCTCACACACACACACACACACACACACACACACACACACACACACACACACACACACACACACACACACACACACACACCTCCGCTTTCTGGGCCCAGCACAGGTCAATAGTGAGTGAGAGAGTACACCCAGGGCCGGCCCTCACCCTCACCCTCACCCTTACCCAGAAGGAGTACCCAGCCTGCCGGCCCAGCCCCAGTAGAGAGAGTCCACAAATCACCCGCCTCCCTCCCTCCCCCCAATTACATCAATGTTTACCCTCCTGTGATGGAAGCTATATTTCCAAAATGATTTACATGCTTGTCCTCCGTCCAAGGACCGCTCCGTTTATCTCTGGCTGGCAAGAGATTAAAAAACAGACCTCTCAGCTTCCCATTATGGCCCCATCATGGCACCTAATAAGGGGAGCTGCGTGTGACACTTTTTTATGGATTGAGGTGGAGGTGCAAACTAGAATGTGTTATTGTTGTTAAGAGAATGAAAGAAGTGGAGGACAGCACATTTCAGATTTTTTTCTTTGTTTATTTGCCCACAAACCTTGTCAGGCAGAGCCCTTCTTCAATGCCATGAAGAAGTGCTCTGCCCATAAGGTTTGGGGGCGAATAAACTAAGAAAAAATCTGAAGAGCGCTGTCCTCCGCTTCCTTCATTCATTTATGGTTTATGTGGAATTCAGCACCCAATTGATGTGAGAATCATTAGGCAATGTGTGTGAGCTCATCTTCTCTACTTTTTATTGTTGTTAAGGGAGCATCTAAGCAGGCCAGGGGGTGTGATGGTGTGTTTGCTGTGGGACGAAGATGTTTTTCCCAAAGATGAATGTGAGTCATTGTGCCACAGCTTGCAACTACAAACCCACAAAATATGAATTGGATATTTTGAAAGGGACTAATAACAAAACCATCCATGACACATGGTTCAATCACAGTTCTTTTAGTTTATTTATTCAGATATTTATTTAAAAGTAATTACAGTGAGTACGTATTCACATTCAAACATTCAAGCAGGTACAAAAGGTAACCACCCCAACATCATCATTGCATAGAATGGCTTGAGTTTGAACCGCATGGAATAACAGTATTGTCATAACATGTTAATGACACGTTAATAAATCGACACGGTTTGTGTATGTGCTTAGATCACTCTTGTATGATCAACATTTATGACGGCATCTGTTTTCATTTTCACTTGACATTTGCGAGCATAAATAAAATAAATCAGACTTAAAACAATAAGACTCATCATAATGTCGGTTAGCATACATCTCATTGAAGACAACATTAGAAAAAAAACTGTTGTTTTACTGTAGAGTTGAAATAAAAAAGCAAGTATACCTCACCTCTTTGTCACTCAAACATTCACATTTGCCTTTTAATGAAACACAAGGCATGGCATAGTGTAACTTCAGTGCAGAGGTTTGTATAATCTGGACAGATGGAGTACAATAGCCAAGTTAACCTCTGACCCTGAGTCTCCTTAGTGCATGGTTAAGCAAACTGAGGAACTGTGCTGAAGACAGCCTGACCTGACATCAGCTTATGTTTCCTTATAAGGCATACTCTCATGACTCTTTGGACTTAGTGCAAGGCATGTTATTGAACACTGAAACAGTTTTGAAGACTTTGATTAACTCCCCAAATAAGGGGATTTAATAAGACATTAATAAGACATAAACAATTAATAAGACATTCCACACAGTATCCACACTTCCTACAAGGGCAACATGACATCCTGTTGAGTCTGAAAGAGAAAGGCACAAAATGAAGGCACATCTTCTACATTAATGACCATAGACATTAGTGCAAATGGCATTTCCCACAATCACAGAATGAGCAAAGCCGTTCAACATTGGTTTCAACGGTTTTAACTTGAATAGTCAGTGAGGGGAGAGCTAGGTGGTGTACATGTGGGGGAGCTGAATTCAGACGAGGAGGATGGATATTTGGAGTTTGTCATGTTTGGACACGAGGCGATGACAACCAGGCCCTCCTTGTCTCTCCTCTTCTGTTTCATTCGTCTGTTCTGAAACCATATTTTCACTTGGGTTTCATTTAGTTGCAGGCTATGCGCTACCTCGACTCGCCTCGACCTGGTAAGATATTTGTTGAAATGAAATTCCTTCTCCAGTTCGGTAAGCTGTTTAGTTGTGAAATTGGTCCGTGCAGTTGCTACTGAGTTTCCCTGCCCACACTCTGGCGCATTGTCTGGAAATAAACACGTACTGCGTTAGACCAACTTTTGTAAAAGTAAACCAATTCAAGAAACCTTCAATTAAGCTTCAAATACTTACTCATTTTCGGCGTACTCCTTCTTATCTTCATCCATTCAAAGGCACTTGTCATTTGCCGTCCTACCTCTTGCTTAGGAATAGCTTTGGAGCAGGCGTCTGAAGTTTGCAATAAACTTTGACAACTGACTGAATAGTCTCGAAAGATCGTGCCGTTTTGCTGTTCGGTTTTAATCGCGTCGTAACAGTTATTCTCCATTTGATGAGTTGGATACAACCAATTCCATGAGTGTGCGCCGTTACTGTATTGGTCATTCTTCTTAGCACTCCCTGAGTTGTTGCTGTATCCATAACCTGCAGCATGAACCCATCCCAACCCAAAGTTATCTGGCAGAGTTGTGTTGATTTCATATGAAGTCTCATTCACATCTTCACCCGACTGGGATAACGACCGGCTGATGTTGAAATGCTCCCCTGAAAATGTCCCGTATCTCTCAGAAGAGCCAGTGCTGTGCACCGACGCTGTGCTGCGCTCTTCGTGACTGTATTTTGTAGTGAACGTCTTCGTGTCGCTGCCGGTGAAGCAATCTAGATATGAGTTCATCATGTCCCCTTAATGGCTGGTCAAAAGGTGAATGATTGCGAGCGTCCCTGGTCGTCATTACTTACTGTACTTCCCTAAGCTCTAGATGTAAATATTTCCCACCACTCGGCAGGCGTGGTCTTATTCAACTCTGCCCAATCAGCGGCAACAGATGAATATGTTGTTTGTGCCTGCACGTGCCTCCAAGAGCGATGCAACCTCACTGACTTTATAGCACCAGGGTATTTGTAAGGTAACGTTAAAAGCTGAGTTGGAAGAACTTTTCTTCTTCTTTTTAAAAAACTTGATCTCATTTGCTTCAAACCTATGCCAACCCATATACATACAGTGTACTGAATTACAGAGCTGGCCGTTGGCTCTGGTCTCTTGTGCGCATATTGCCTTATGCATTTGTTTTAGGAGTCCACCATGAAGCTGTAACCGATTGCACTGTAATAGTATTAGGTCTACTCTTTATTTTTCATATCACTGGCAGTTGTTTGAGCTCTAGCACTGTATGATGGCCTGTTTTTTGTGTATAGCGTAGCCCACTGTTCACAAAAGCAAGAAAAAGTAGGCTACTTAATTCAATAACATATTAACATAGCCACATAGTAGCCAACCTTTTATCGATGAGTCATCACAAATACCTTCTTGATCCCCACGTTTCTCCAAATTATCAATAATTCTCCATTGTTAGAGTATGCAGTTCTTGAATTTTACAGAGTAAAACTTACCCAACTAAACCACCCTAATTTCCTGCTGGGATGCATCCCCTGGACTTTCGCTTTCCAAAGCACATGGGCTCGTGTTGATTAATAGCCAGTTACCGTCTGAACTGTGTCTTTCAATATTCAGAGAAACCAGCTTTCAATGAGCAGAAGATGGACGCATCCCATCTGGCTGTACCCTCTCGGAAGAGAAGGAACTGCTGTCTTGGAAAATTGTGTCCAATCACTGATTGATGAGCCCCCGAGCCATGCAATAAGCTACCCTAATGGCAACTGTATGCGCAAAAAGCACCCCACACGTACTGTCTGTACAGTTTTTAAATGTATGTATTCACGACCTAAACCAGCGTTTGACCAACATACTCGATTAAGGCCCTTATCCATTCTTGTGTAGTGACCTATCCATTTTACGCTTTAATTTTACGCACAGCAACGGCTGACCTAAAACCACTGGCAACACCAACACTTACCCAATTGACAAAAAGTTGAAGCTCATTTGCTTTTTCCTACATTATTAGTCAGCATTATTCACATCGTCATATCTCTGTCACTATGTATTTCAGTTTGGCCTTTGGGTTGAACATGATTCAATTCTGAATGCGTAATTTGCCTTACGCCACTACAACTGCTACCTTGTTCTGCTTTAGGAATGACTATCAATTGCCCAATTGCCAGCTCTGATGCCATTTTACCCGTCATGGCGTACATTAGGCCGTTGTAGGGGCAATACCGGCCTACTAATTAAATACAGCATTATAGGCCTAAAGCTACATATTCAATGCACGGGCGTAAAATTGCGTATGGACACTATGGACGTGTCCATACCAATATTTGGATACGTTGAAAATGTCCATACCAATTTTGAAGTGGTATGCACGGCAGTCGGGAAATAAATGGTTAACTTTACCCTCATCAGTACCTTCTGCCAAAGACGGCGTGTCATTGGTGGGGACAGCCTTGCTATCTGTGATTGGCTCATCTTCCTGCTCTAGTTATCGTTGCTAGGTTGGTAGCTAAGCGCGCGGTGACAGCAGAATAACAGCTGACGAGAATAACAGAAATATTTCAGTTCTAACGGAATAACGGGAAAACAGCTGCCAACGGACGGTCTACTTTCGGTCTACTGGTATACGCCGAGTCATCATGTCCGCCTCGGGCAGGAAAAGGAAACTGACGGACATAAGAGGCTATTTCACCAAGTCAGCGGTATAGGCTAAGTTTATCACAGAACAGTCTTGTAAAAACCTGTTCGGTCACGTCCCCCCTCAGTGGAATGTCGCTTCACACACAGTGGAGGCGGACGTCCGAGCTGCTAAAATTACATCTAAGTTTTGTTAAATGCTGTCTAAGTAGCTGTAAATGCCGTGGCGTCCACGGATAGGAGTAGAAATGCACCGCGAACTGATTGCACAAAACGTTTAGAGCTCATTACTCTGATCTGTCTTGGTTAATGCTACTGTTAGCATCTTAGAACTCCAGTGATGATAACAAACTAACCGTATTCATTGATCAAATAATACAGTTTAACGTTCAATATTCTTTAGGTTATAGACATACTGTGTCTCATACTGTTTTCGTGGATGCTACATTTGATTAAACGGGGTCGGGCTAAACATGTTACATTTCTGTCACTTTCCTCATTTAGAAGAAGTACCGGTAACTAAGTTGCTACGAGTCATTGCGTGGCTAAGCTTACTGATATGACGTTTATGAAGACATACTGTATTCGTTATGCTGCAAAAGTATTGATGGGGTCCCAAAGAAAAAATAATAATCTGTCATTATCATACATTGTGTTTTACAGCCACAACAAGACAACAGCTCTGCAGGTCAGCCACACCACAACAGCTCTGCAAACCTATCTCCACCAGCCAGACAGGTAGGCTTAGTGTATTTCATGTGGCTTCCAAATGTGCCATTGACTGCTTAAATGAACTGTAATAATCAAATTGTGCTACTTGAATAAGATGCACCAACAACAGATGTAAACTGTGTAATTATTATTTGTAGTATTATTATTAATTGGGTACAAAAGACAAAAAAAAAAAATCTGTTATTATCATACATGTGTTTTACAGCCACAACAAGACAACAGCTCTGCAGGTCAAGCACACCACAACAGCTCTGCAAACCTACCTCCACCAGCCAGACAGGTATACTGGATACCCTGAATTTCCCCCTGGGGATCAATAAAGTTACTCTACTCTACTCTACTACTCTACTACTGTATTTCATGTGGCTTTCAAATGTGCTGTTATTGTATAATGTATCGTACAATTCAAGGCCAATTTGGATATTGTGTTATTTGAATAGGATGCTCCAACAGCAAGTGAGCCGGGTTGTAGTTCAGATAGAGGACAGCTGGAGTCTCTGATGGAGTCTCAGGTTCAGTCTCAGGTGAGCCATTAGTATAAGATATATATACTACAATGCTACTCAGGCTATGAAGACACAAATTTAAATTAAACTTTTAAGTTTAGGTTACTTTTCATATTTTAAACAAGGCCATTTGTTTATTGAGTGTGGTCTTTTTTTCTAAGGAAACCATTCCAGGTAGCATCAGAGAGAGTAGTGAGGGAGACAGCCGTGAAGGAGACAGCCATGAAGGAGACAGCAGGGAAGGAGACAGCAGTGAAGAGCAGAGTAGTGCAGGGTACAGCCTGGATATTCAGTCCAAGCCTAATCAGCCTCACCCTGAATGCATTCCTGTTCAGAAACTTCCTGAGAAAGTCCTCTGTTTCCAGGAACAATGGTATAAGCGTTATCCATGGCTTCACTATAGCCCCAGAGTAAAGGGAATTTTGTGTTTTCATTGTGTAAAAACATACACCATAAACAAGAGCACACTGTCCAAAAAGGCAGACCCAGCCTTCTCCTCCAAAGGTTTCACCAATTGGAAAAATGCCCTCCCCACCATGCAGTCACAGTCTGTTGCCAAGAAGGAACCCCAGTTGATTCACAACTGTCGACTGCATTAGCAAGACGGCAAGAAAACAACAGACACTGCCTTGAAAGCATTGTAGGTACTAATCAGTTCCTTGCGAGACAGGGCTTGGCATTACGCGGGCACAGTGAGGATGAAGGTAATTTTTACCAGCTATTGAAGCATAAAGCCAAAGAAGATGCTCGCCTCACTGACTGGCTCTCCCGGTCTTTCGATTATACATCTCCCCTCATCCAAAATGAAATTTTGAAATTGTTAGGCAACAGTATAGTCAGACAAATTGCAAAATCCATACAGGCTTTACCTGTACCACAATATTCAAGTATCATTGACGGCACACAAGACATCTATGGTGTAGAGCAGGAGTGTATTTGCATTAGATATGTTGACCACGATCTGGTGCCACATGAAGCTTTAACAGACTTATACAAGCTTTCGGGGACGCAATCGCGCGGGTAGCCAAGGATGTGTTGTTAAGACTAAACATCCCTGTTACTGGACTAAGGGGTCAAACTTATGATGGGGCGGCCAACATGGCAGGTGTTCACTCTGGCGTGCAAGCCGAAATAAAGAAACAGCAGCCCTTGGCACTGTTCTTGCATTGCCGAGCCCATTGCCTTAACTTAATTACGCAGGCGGCCTGCCAGTCCAGCCCTTTAATCAGGGATGCGCTACAGTGGGTGCATGAATTGGGGACTTTGAGCAAGATGTCAGGAAAATGTAAAGCTACCCTCTCTGCAGCAGTAGCAGCCTCGGAGTGACCTTCTGCCTCACTCGGACCTCTCTGTCCAACTAGGTGGACAGTGAGGGGGCCTGCTGTTAGAGCTGTACTCTCACATGTATATGCTTGTGTCCTGAGCAGTTTAGAGAAGATGGGAGTCAACAATGCTAAAGCAAATGGGCTGAGGGACAGATTTGAGAAGGGGAAAACAGTCCTTGGTCTTAATTTAGCGCTTGAGGCTTTGAACAAGTCTCTCCAGAAGCGTACTCAGACCGTTGCTGGCATGATGAGTGCAATTGGTTGTGTCAGAGACTCACTAAGGGCCAATAGGAGTGAGGCGAAATTCAGGGAGATCTTAAACAAAACAGAGGAGATGATTGATTCCCTGGGGGATTGAACCAATTCAAGTACGCCACCAAAGGGCCCCCCCAAAGCGTTACGCTGGGGCAGCAAGCCAGCACGTTGCGACAGCAGTGGAGTGGTACAGGGGAGAGTATTACAAGCTAATGGACTCTGTAGACACCCAGTTTGAAGCGCGATTCAGCCAGCGTGATCTGCAAGTCTTACAGGCGCTTGAGAATGTCCTTCTCACTGGAGCAGTGAGTTCAGTGACAAATGACTACCCAGAGCTTGACAACATCAGTCTAAAAGTACAGCTGTCGATGTTTCATTCCAAATACAAAGTACAGTCCATTTCAGATGTAGCTGATCTCTTCAGAAGCATGCCTGTTGAGGTCAGGGGCTTATTTGATCAGGTGGAAACCCTGTTGAGGCTTTTATTGGTTATGCCTGTGTCATCAACAGAGGCTGAGCGAAGTTTCAGTGCTCTGAGAAGGCTCAAAACATGGCTCAGGACAACGATGACGCAAGCACGATTGAACCATGCTGCCGTCTGCCATATCCACCAGGACAGGTTGGATGGTATTAATTTAAAAGAAATATGCCAGCAGTTTATTTCTGTCAATGACCGGCGGCGCCATGCATTTGGCTCGTTCATGCACGATTTGGGTAAATAGCTCAGGTCAGGCTCAAATAGGCTTAAGCTACAAAAGCTACAAAATAGATTTCTTTTGTAGGGTTTCATATTCTGAGTTTTAGTGGCTGTTAGCCTTTTTCTCTTTGTTTGTGAATGTAAACAGTATTTTATAGTTAATTTATTTTTACAATTGATTTCTACATGTAAGTTATGTCTCACTGTGAATAACCTGAACAAGAATTAATAAAAATTCTGTTTGACCTTAATATTTTGACTACTGGTGTTTTATTTTTGTGGGAACTGTACAGAGCTGATAAATTCTCACTGGTAACTATAATGGTACTCATCTATGCAGTGTGCACTTAAAACTTCATCAGTTCATTTATACAAAATTAAAATCAATCAAAATGCCCTAAGACTGCAGCACCCAAACTCATATTACCTGCTTTACTTACACAGATCCTGATTATTCAGAATCAATAGGCCTAATAACAAAACATCTTACACATGCCAGACACTTTAATGATTTGCTTACCAATCTTGTCCCCTGTGAATCAAAAGGGTTTTGTCACTATCCACCCCAGAATTGGTTAAAATGCTGGAAATTGCGTCTAAAAAACGCATTTTTTTTGTGGAGGAGGACCCTCAGACCCCCGCTAAACGCAACGTACGGACACATTATGTCCCCACCAATGTCAACAACATTGTTACGCCCTTGATTCAATGGATACCTATGCTGTTCAAGTGGTCATACGTCTTCGCTGATGTTGAATGATGCAAGAATATTACGCAAATGGAACATAATAATAAAGTACACATTTTTTTCATACATTATTTTTAATATTTGATGATGATGATGATGAAGAACCACAAAACTTGAAATGCGTAATGTCCAATTTCTCATCAGGTTCTTCTTTTAAGAATGTCAAACATACCCAACTTTATGGCCAGTGGCAGCCGATGCAAAAATAGCGAAGTAGCCTACAGACACCAGTGCAAATGCTTTGGACCACGATGGAGCCGCTGAGAAACCCCGTGCCCAACATTATTCTCCTTGATCACTACCTGCCTTTAAGATGTATATAAATCAAGCATGCACCATGCATAGACATAAAACCAGAAGGGATCCAGTTATCATTCCTGCCAAATACAGAAAGCTGTCCATATCTACATATGGCACTGTGGGTATTTTTGTTTCTCTTAGGTGCTGACCACCAGCGATGGTGGTCTCAATCCAGACAATAATCTTCAGAATCAGGCAGTGTTACGGTGTGTAGTTTATTTATTATTGTTGTTGAATCGCCGTTGCCCCTCTCCAGTGATAAGCATTCCCCCCTCCCCCAACCACGACGAGTAGGCTATTCTGTAGATGTGTTTGGCATACCTCGCATAATAGTCACTTCATAATGACTCATGCTTAAAATGGTTGCTATGATGCAACATAACTTTTGGGCGAGAAATATACATGTACTGCTAATAAATAATCCCTACTAGTTTTGAAGTCATCAATATGTCTATATTCAATGCCAAACGGAAAAGTTAGTTTATCTAGAATCCTATGCGACAAGGCAATACTAAGGCTGTGACGAGAACAAAACGTATTAAAATAAAAAAAATAAACCCAAACCGTCCGAATAGGCTGAATAATCCGAAATGTTCCATCCACCTTTGAGATCTTTGCGCTTTCCCATCATGAACACTAACCACCAAATGGTATGCTGTCATCGTTGCTCCCTGGGCAAAGTTTGGCCTCTCTCAGTTTGAAATGTGTTTCTAGAGTTCAGAATGCAAAAGCTTTGTTCATAAGGAGGTGGAATCAGTGGTGAGTTTGAAAGCGACGAGTTTTTGATTAATGAGCTTTGAAATGTCTCAGTAGGGGGAAGCGGGCGCGCTTTTCAGCCTCTCCCTGCTTGGAGCAAGCGTATGTGAAAATACTGCTCTCATCTCGCCACAGTGCACAGTCATGTTGTGGACATTTGTATCTAACCGATATGCACAAATAAAACATTTTATTTTTCATTAATGATCATTTCAATATTGGCCTTAACTATGTAGGCTATTGAACCGCACCAAAACCTCAGACCACTTTAAATTTGAAACATAGTCTAATGTCCACATAAATTTAACCATCTTCTCTAGGCACATTTCTGTGCCACATGAATTCAAACAGCATCACATGAGGGTGTGCTACCTCAAAGAATTAAGTCTAGACCAGTTGGTGATCCGAGTAAGCTCTAAATGATTGATGAAAGAATTGACCGCGACAAATTAATCCAGGGAAAGCATTGCGCTGCATATTGCGTAGATATTATCCATAGGACAGAAGCGGCTGATTTGACGATAACGTCTAAAAATGTTTTAATCCTTGCTTCATTCAAAAACACTTTGTGTACGGTGGGGGATTGTTTTATGATAAATTATTTTACCATATAGATGTTTTTTCTTTTGTGTTGTAGTTTTTGTCAGAATTTACTGAACGATAGAGCGACATTATACGCTGGCGGGCAATTGGTTGAGAGAGCATTGGAGACCACCTCCTTTGTTTACCATCAATTTTGCTTTCAAAATGGCGCCGTGGTCTTGCCATCTCAGCAGCCATAAAACAGTAACAAAATGTTTCTCAATGCGTAAGTCCACGTGTTTTATTTTCATCTGAAACAACGAGGCATTTAATCATCATATACTGAAATTTAAGCACTTTATTTACAAAATGTGTAACACAATAAAATATAACATTTCCATATCATTACCGCTTCGTTATTTTTATGTATGGACCATCCACCTTCCGACACAACATTCATCTTGGGTGATTTGGGCAAAGACATTAACATGGCATGCTGGTGCACTACCAACAAAATCAGCTTTCGAGTGGCAATGACTCCTTGTCCAGTTTGACCAGATTTACATGTGGGGGGGACGGTTACACCAAAATACACCAGCCAACACCATTTTGTGAAACATCCAACATATTTGGACCATTATATGGTTATGATGTCTAAGGAACTCGTTCAAACGGTGCATAAATTCTACATGTGTTCATATAAATAGGCTACATGATATGATAAATACTGTGCGATACAAAAATTAAATAATAAATATTACAATCAGTTGCAATATATGTTTGCCATACAGTCTCAGGAAAATTAAATAAATAAAGGCGTATTGAACCAGGAACAGATTCAGAACACAGATGCCTAACCAGACGACTTAACAATGAGTCCATGTTTTTTTCTTCTTTTTTTAAAATCACATTAGTCTACAAATTTCAATCCTCTAAAGATGGCTGTCTAATACTGTCAGGTCTACAGGACTTACCTTCAAGTAGGCTAATACCTTATGAAATGTTCCTTATATTGCGCATTGCTCTTTAGAAAATGGAACTGACAATAAGCACGTCCTTTCGCGCACCATCAACTGTCAATAGAAATGGACCACAGCTATTTTTAAAAAATAATTACAATCATAGCAGTAATAGTAATATCAATAGCAATACGGGTAATATGTGTGACTCTCGTAGTTATATAAATTACTTTTTAAACTAGTGAGGTAATAAAAGAGCCAACCGTCGCTTGGGCACACCAATGGAATCCTTACAAATGCGTGAGTTTAGGCGCTTCCTGAATCCTTCCCTGAGACGCATGGTGAGAGGTGAGGTCTGTGTATGTGGGATGGGGGTCACAGGGTCCATGGTGGTGGTTGCCTGGAATCTGCGCAGCACAGCTGTAGTCCACACTGGCCGATGAGGGATGGGGGAGATGGCCGAGGTTGAACATAGGGCCCGAAGCTGGCATGGAATCAACGTAATTCCCCCCAACGTACACCGGGCTGCCTTGTAAATTAGCGCTGGCAAAGCTTCCGTTGCCTTGCATGCTGTGGTGTTCATAATCTGTGCTAGGGTACCTTTTCTGTTGAGGTATGCAACCGCCCAACGGTGCAGTGTACGCAGCCAAGCCGTACATGTTTTGTTGTGGCTTGGCGAATGGCGGGGGCGAAGGCGCATCATAGGTGAGAGAGTTTACATTTGCGAGCTGACCAGAATATCCAATATGATTCGGGCCACTTAACGGTGGACTCCTGTCCGGAGAATGTCCCAGGGGCGAGTGCATTATCCCCTTGGATTTTTGATCCTTTTTGTACTTCATCCTCCTGTTTTGAAACCAGATCTTTATTTGGCGCTCCGTGAGATTCAATAAATTAGCCATCTCCACCCTTCGGGGACGACAGAGATACCGGTTGAAATGGAACTCCTTCTCCAGCTCCACCAGTTGGGCGCTCGTGTAGGCCGTGCGCACCCGCTTGGAGGCTGGTCCTGGTGGACTTTTATCGTCACAGGTTTCACCTGAAAAATAGATTTGGAGCATTAGAGCGAGCCTGCGTAATATCCTCCCAACGGCGTGACATCACTCACACTGGTACAGCATGGAAACATGACAAGCAAAAAAAAAAAAAAAAAAAACCATGGCAAAGTTCCCCTCCATCAAAATCATGTTATACAAACCCCGCAACCATAGTTCAGATAGGCTATTGGTGATAACCATTGACTTCACACCTAATTTCATTCAAAATCAAACTTGCCTTTACATTTGGTATTCAAAATAGTACATTTGAATTAGACTAAATCAGTGAAAAAGAAAGGTCTTGGACACTCCTTCAATAAGCGCCTGTCTGTATTATAGGAATACATCCAGACTATAATGAATGATGGACAGGCTTTGCCCATCAACACCATGTGATATAGGGGAAAGATTATGTGGAATGTGGGGTAAAACATATCCCATCATCACACACCCTGACATACACACTGCATGCACAGCACTTTGTAGGCTACCTGCTGTTGATGCTGTGCTGCTTGTGCTCTTCTGCTTGGAGTTCTGCCTGGTCTCCTTCATCCATGGGAATATCTGCTTTGACATGGTAGGATTGGCAGTATTGGACCCACCGCTGGTGGGAGACTTCTTTTTCTGAGATGAAGTGCTGTTTGAGTTGGGTGACGAGGCAGCCAGTGGTGGAGGTGCTTGAGGCTGCTCCCCAACACTCTCTCCTTGGCTGTTGCTTTGACTGCCACTTGGTCTCATACAGCTCCCGTTCAGGTCATTGTTTTTGTGGGCAGGTGGACGGACGGATGGGGTTTGCATGGGGCAAATTGGACCCTGATACTCATTGTCCATGTTAGACGTGGGGTAGGGTTGGTGAGACGTGCCATAATTGTAGGAGTCAGACTTGGGGTATGAGTAGGCTCCAAACAGTCCAGAGTTGTCATAATAAGTGGCTTTCTGCATGATGACGATTCAAACTGAAGGGGCCCGTGTACTTTTGTCCAATGGCATGGGCGCCTGAGTCACGTGATTGGAGTTTCCCACAGGTTCTTTCTCCTCCGACCTGTGAAAACATGAGATGGGTTTTAGTTTTGGTTTGTATAGCTTCAGTTCTATCATTACGCATAACAGGACCTTCCATCAGAATAGACGTAATCCTATCATTTTGGACTCGCCAATGCGCTTGGAATAATCATTTCACTTTGTTTGTCCAACTCCTCATCCAACAAACGTCCTCATAAATTACCCAACCTCATTCTTTTTTCTCCATATTATTGGCTTAGTATGAATTAAACTGGTATCTATTTCTTTAACCATGTCCCTACTTCGAGCTAACCATCTATAAATGTGTGCGTGAATTAAGAACACTCAAATCTATGGATGTTGGATGTTGGACAGCTGCTCTTGTGGTGGTCTATACTAATTCTAAACATTTCGCCTCAAGAGCCAGATAGGCAAAAAAAGTGCAACAAAAGGGTTAACATTTAACCCGCTCTCAAGCAGTCTCCTTTGAGGAAAAGCTAAGACTGTCGAGCGAATCAGCATTTTTGGCGAAGACAATGTCCCATTCTCTTCCAGCTCAGCGGACATACATTGCCATTGTCTTTGTAACACAGAGGCGGGATGAAATTGTGAAATATTGATAGCAATATCGTTCTTTCGTGATCAAATGTAGGTCTAATTATCAGTCGCAGGAGTTAATATCCGCTGTGTGATTTTGATAAATCGCTGTGCGTATGAGTGATCGAAATGAAAGGCTAAAATAATGATCTTATTGGTATTTAAGAGTATTTTATTCATGCAGCAATATAGCATTACCTGTAAATAATGTACACCGTGTAGCACGCGTGTGTGGTACTAAATGCTGTGTGTGTGTGTGTGTGTGTGTGTGTGTGTGTGTGTGTGTGTGTGTGTGTGTGTGTGTGTGTGTGTGTGTGTGTGTGTGTGTGTGTGTGTGTGTGTGTGTGTGTTAGTTACAGAGAGGGAGACACAGAGAGACATTTTGTGTGTGTGTGTGTGAACTTTCTCTGAACCTCACAAATGGTTGTAAATCATAAAGACAGCAGTCATGCAACCCTCCTGGTGCGTCCATTTTATTTGGGCTCTACGACAAAAACTACTCAATCTGATTATATTTTAGTGTTACCTCGTTGCAACGACACAATTTCCCATCAATTTTCAGTATCAATCTTTAGCTAAATAAAATAGCCTCTCGCCTCTCTGACCTACCACAGAACCGCGTTATGCGCTACGGGGTGGGTCACCAAGTATGCTAATTGACTCCCAAATGTGCGCACACAGCAAATGCGTGGGTGCAAATACTTACCGGAGACTTTTACACCTACCCTTGAGGGTTTGCCCATGGGCTCTGCGCAACACGTAAACTAAGAAATGTAACTTTTCTCCAACACACAGTGTGACACGTATGAGGGAGGCCCAAATGCTATGGTCCCCAAATGCATGCAGAGGGTTATTAACAAGCCTGATGCTCTGCGCGGTGCATATCAATGCACCTGTCATTGAGGACCGCCACAAAATTTATGACTGTCGATGCCATGGTCGTATGGGCTTAACAGAGCGCTGCAAAGCAAAACACTGCTCTGCTAAGCTATGGCTAGCCCCTAGAAGACTTGAATCCTTTTGCGTGGGAGGAAGACCAGCAAAAAGAATGTCCTACTCCGCATGTTGTCCTGTACCAGGGCCCTTTCCACCCGTATAAAAAGCTTCCATGTCTCGTTAGACCGTGTTTGGAAGCCTACTAGCAAGCACTTCATTTTTTTGGCGGTTTGTTTTCTGGAACGCTTTCTAGGGCTATATTTTGATATGCTAAAGAGAGCATCAACACGGTTCCTGGCTATATGGATTAAGATACCCAAAGCGTTAATAATGGATCCCAAAAATGATTCGAGATCAGTTGGTGGAGTGTAAACAAACAAACCAAGAGGACTTGGTGGCTGCTCACATGGAGGTGGAATATGTAGCTGAAAATGTTTTCAAAATATTGCAAGCATATAGGCCTATAGGCCTACCTTGACAAATTTTTTTTTCCCATATGAGCTATACCTTCTTGTAATCATAGCAGAATATTATATTTGTTTCAGAACATTTTGTACATGATATGTTCGTATTTGGGTCTAAATTATTATTGTTATTATTGTTATTATTATTATCATCATTATTATTATTGTCTGTGCTTATTCTCTTGGTTATGCCCAGGTCTGAGATTAAATTAAAGTGTAAAGATGCTTACCGTGGTGTGTGTAGCTCTCTGTATTGTCTCCCCTCAGCCGCGCTGCATCATATGCACCGCCACCTAAGAAGAAACATGGCACTGATTATACGCCCGCGTCCATACACATCACAGATCTTACCATTTCCATCATGCAGACTATGCCTTCCTCTTGCATTTCACCTACTTTTCAGAGACACGTTTTATGCACAGTTGACAGAGCATCTTATTTATTTTTTTATGCGCAGTAGAGATGCACTGCGGAGGAAGCCATTACATAACATTAAAGAGTGGCCGATTACAATTGCACCACAAAACTCTGGGCATGTATTTCACTTCAAATTGTTTGAAACTTTTTAAAAGAAAAAAAACTGACACAAGCGATTCTACACAAAGAGAAGCTGGCCAAAATATTTAGCAGTCATAAGCCTTTTGGGTGACCTTTGGCTCGAGTCGCAATAACTCAAAGATTAATGAACAACGAGCGGAAGAGCTTCAAGTTAGTCACAAGCCACCGAAGTTTTCACTTTAAAAGACCAAACATTCGGAGGAGGGTAGGACGACTAACATCTCTTCAGGCGCTACTTCATTTGAACGTTATATTTTGATTCCTTTTTGGATTTAACTATGGCACATATGTCACAGTAGACAGCCATCGGGCGAGCCTGGTTTGTGGTAAGATTTAAGACGCTTAAGAAAACGTTAAAGTGGAAAAAAACTATGTAGCCATAGACTTCTTTCTCGACGTGTTAGTGTCCTTAATGGGATTTATGTAACCAGTTCGTTTGTTAATCATGACATGCTCTTTTGGTTGAAGCGATGTTCTGCGCCCACGCATTTTTACGGTAAGTTTAATACACACAATAGGACAATGGGTACTTAAAATAATAGCTTCGATATATTGAGCCAGTTCGGCAGAAGCTTAACATAAAATACCTTCCCACGTTTATGAAGATGTTTGTGCCCTGTTTGTCTTCATATACATCAATTAGGCAATTCAACAATAATCCAAGACGGCCATCCATTCAGTAGGCCTTTACGCACGCCTTGGACTACATGCAATTGTGCCTTTTTGCAAATGTTTCTTACAGTTTTAAAATATCATCATGTGCGATTTTGAATTTGTAAACTAAATGCGGTTGAGGTCTTGAAGAATAAAGGCAGTAATTTGATTCTTTCTGCATGACTTAATGGCCAGCCGATCCCTTCCAGGCATGTTTCCGGAAAACAGTCCAAATGTTGACAGTTTTATTTTTTGTTTATAACAAAACGAAGTGTTTAAATAAACCAGCAATGCTTTTCACAACAAGATTCTGCATATCTAATAAAACGGAAGAGCAGGTTATCATGTAATAATTTCTGATTGCTATAATCATACCAGCGTATTATAGCAAGTTTTCTCTAAGTCTGTGAAAGTGTACATCAATAGAAGGTAAGACCATAAAAAACGCATTCAAGTGAAAATTGTATCAATGGTATATTTTGAAACAGCCAAAGTTGAAGAATAAGCCACAAAACTGTAAATATTATCACCTTATTCGGTCTTAAATTGTGTCAAGAGTTAAGACCCAACGTTGCCTATACAAATGCACTAAAATGCCAGTTAACCAGCTTCAAATGCTATGAAAAACGGAAGTAACCATTGAATAAACTTCCCCAATAAAGGCGAAAATATCTGAAATACAAGAATGGGATCAATAGAAATAAATGGCAATATTAGCTCTTAACAAAGTACAATACTCCATTTGAAACAACATGCATCATGTCTAGCATTAGTGTGACGATAAGACAACAAATTAATGTGATTTACGGTCACACAATCTTCGAGTCACTATAAGGAAAGTTATTCCACTTCCCTCTGCCTTTGTAGTTTTGTCAAATCGCAAAATCAGCTAAAACTAGCCTCCCAATGTATGAATCTGACAAACGTCCAAGCTAACCTTTCGAAATTGCTCATGGTTGCTCAAAAACTATAAAGTTGTCTTCCAAATTGCATTCCTTATCCCCGAACCGCACTTGTATAGTTATGGACGCGGGCAAGCGACATTAATAAAGATCACCCCTTCTGAATGGAATAAATCACATTTTTTTCCGGCGCGTATTATGTAAACCTATGGTTAAAGGTTGCGTTTTGCCATGCAATGGCTTACCTGTGAATCAATTTGTCATATAGGAGCGCTTCTCAGTCTCAATTTCTTTGCCTGCAGTCTCTAGAATATATCCTTCACCCTTTGTCTGCAGACAATACTGTCCTAAACCTGATCTTGCGCTTTTTCAGACATTTCCATATACCAATGCGGACAGTATTCCCGATAGAATGGAAGACACACTCTCAGCTACCAATAAAAAGCGAAGCAGGTATCCTTATTCCAAAAAGGAAATATGGCCGGCAATCAGCCTCCCTTTGAGAAAAAAAAAATCAGGCGCGGATTAGTGAGCCACCTGCCTTACAGTTAACATTGGGATATTGGTGTTTCGCAAAGCTTTATCATGACAAATAAAGGCTCAGCCTTAAAATACAAGCATATTTGTTCACGTGATCTGGATGGCAGATTGTCCTGATTGAGGCAGTAACTTCAAGTGAGCATCACCTCACACACACACACGCACACATTTTCCAAGGCAAGAAGCTTTTGCATTAGCCTATCTGCTACGATGGCAATAGGAGCAGTCGAGGTGTTAAGCCATCTATGTTTTACTCTTATTTTCCCTTTCTGTTGTGATTATTATGAGGCATGATTGGATTTTTTTGTATTTCTGTGAAATCAACATTATTCATTTTTTCACCAGCAGTGACCCTTGCTATTCAGGAGCTTGCCAACATTCTCTGTGACTTAATATTTGGAGATTTTTGATTTTAGTATAGAATCTATCCTCTAGTATAAAGATTCACATTCTTCCAAATGGTATTTCCTTTCAAACACAATGATGGTGTTTATTCTATTTTCAATGTACCTATACAATAAAGCTTTATATTGTCTATATTACGAGTTTAGAAGCGCACAATACTAAAACGGACTACAGTACACTGCTGCATGTTTGGATTTGTGCCACTATATGGCATCAGATCATGCAAAACAAAACAAAACAAAGAAATGCATGCCCTTGGTCCTATTTTGAGGTATTTTGACTAGCCTGGCAACGTCTATGTTACAGGAAGCCATTGGAATATTGTTTGATGATTATGGCTTTGGCAATGACAGGAATGTATGACCCCGTCAGCGCCAGAGATTCATCACAATCATCTCCAATGTTACATTGTTCCTTCAGATACACGCACCGAGTGTTTGCTAAAAGACAATACTGTATGGATGTGTATGTTTGAGCTAATGTATTTACCAACTGCACTGCTCTTGTACTAAATTATGTGAAAATATTGGATGTTATTAAAAATAAGTTTGCTATGTTCTGGTCTCTATTCATTCTTTTGCACGTGCAAATAACGCACAGACATCTCCAGCGCACTAACATCTCCAAAAGAGCAAAATCAGTCCTGGAACAGATATAGATAGCCAGGAGACAGAGTGGGAACCTCCCGGACAAGAGAGGTTGTTCTTGGAAGAGGGATGCAAGAAGTTCGCATCGCGGCATATGTTCATGGGGCAATAAAAGTGAAAGATTTACAACCCCGCGCCTGGCCCCCAAACAGGCTCGCACCCTTTCAGGAATTACCTGGAATGATTTACCACGACACAGATAGCTGTCAAGCAAACACCCCAGGAACCACCACTATTTTATTAAATAAATTTCAGCTCGTTATACATCACAGTTAAGAAATACGGCAACACTAATAGCAGAAGGGGAGAGTTATTCACTGTCCCAGAAATTCTATGTTATGGTTTTTCCTTTTTAGATGTATCATTACGCGCTGATTTACGCTCTGAATATCGATGCATTCTTTTGCGTTGAACATGAGAAATACATATTATTCTGGAAACCTCAGCGCCCAGGTATATTGCAGGTTTTAAGTTTGTTAGGTTTTCAGTATTTTTATACTGACATTTTACACCACCAATATTCCTACCACACACACACCAACGCGTAAGTATAGGAGCCAGGCGGCAAAATAATGGATGAATTGAGTCTTTGAAAAATAAGAATCACATCCAGGCCCTTACACGAAGCCCTCCTGAAACGAACATCAACAAAACCAACAAAGCACCAGTGGTTATGAAGAGCCAAGTCAACAAGAGTCGCCTGGATATTGCTGATAAATAGATCGACACAAACTGAAGAATGCCTCCGATAGCGCCATATCAGAGTAAAAAATACTACACTGTAAGTGCCGTAACAGCAAAACTCCCCATCTTCCTGCACATTTCTTGCGGCATTATTGGTTGTCTAGTCGACTGAGCAGGAGAAGCCACTGCTGCCCATTACAAGTCCAGGCTGTCTGAAAAGAAGCCCCGGCGCACTCATCAAAGGGCACTATTTATCAAAAATCTGACAGTTATGTTCATTTAACATCTCACTCAAAACAAATACTTAAATGTTTACATACCAAGCTTCCATTGGATCAAATGTTGTATAAAGACGCGGACTATAGTAGCGTAGGGTACCAGACGGAACGTTTGGATATTATTTTCTTGGGATCTCTTCAGTTTTCAAGTCTGATAGACTCCTCGCGATTAATGACGACGCCGTGTTTCTAGGGGACGTGCTGCATTAATTATTTAGACAATCACGTGGTCAAATAGAAAAGGGGATATAGAAAGGAAGCATATAGTCCCAGAATTCTATCTTCGGATGTCGACAGCGCAGTTTAATATATCTTATGGGGCTGTCTTGCAGAGCGAGGACATTTTCGGCGAACAGCTGGAAATCAAATATGGCCGTTTGAGAGCCATTGTGAGCCCGGCGATGGTCGTCGGTGCAGTGTCATTGCAAATGGTACTGCCTATAGCTCCCATTTATTGTATTCAGACATTTAGGTCAATACTCAGAAACGCATTATGGACTCCGTAAAGACAATGGCTTTCCTCCCACGTGGTTCTGCAAAACAATATTTGCTGTTCATTTACAGGATTATTTCTGATCAAAATGGTTTTGAGTAGGCTGCATTAACCAGAAATGGCTCATACACAGGACGCCTTCTGTGTGATGACAGTGAATGGTTGTTAGGGAAGATTCTACTGTTTTTCAATAGCCTAACTGCATGCTTGTAATAATTACGCACTGGACTTTTGTATATTTAAAAGGGATTTATAGTTTGCTCAGCGAGCAGAGAGTAGCCTATGGCACTTACATATGTAACCTGGCTGGATCCAAACACAAAATAAAAAATAACAATATGCATTTGGGGATTTAAATGACCAATGTCAATGGCCATCGTAAGGGTGATAAGTTGTAAGTAAAGTATTCAGCGCTTATATATACCCGCTCTTATGTAGGCACCAACGTTCACAATGAACACACGCGCACGCACACACACACAGAGACCAACAGGGCCCGTGCGCGCAAGCGCGCAGCTCTGCTCGTGGCAGCAGTCGCACACTACCACATGAACCCGCAGGGTAGTGCGCGCGCACACACTCTGTCTCTGTCCGTCTCTCTGCCTCTGACACACTCACACAGTTAAAAGGGAAGGATATGAAGTCACAAATATGGCAATAAATCAGAACTCTTGGCCTAACAAGGAGCCGCGTAATTTTGAGTTGATTCTTCTTTCAGGCTATAGCTATACTACCAGTCGAAACCTATAGGTTTAGGGCCTAGACTCTAGGCCAACACCTGAAGTAAACACAAAAAGGCTTTTCTTTTGTCTCTGTAAATGAATGTAGACCGATTCTACACAAGTTAAGTACATGGACGCCCACTGAGGAGGCCATTGTGTCATATTCAGTTAGGTTGTGTAACGTTAAACTGGGATTTAGTGAATGAGAACAGAATAGTGCATATGACACACTGTCTCTTACGGGTGGGTTTACGGCACAAGTATTTACCTACCCTCATATGTCATAAGCGTAAGAATGTATTGGGGTAACAAGAAGCAAGTTCCTCACAGAAGGTCGTCAATATCAGTCTTTATTGGATCATTCTGTACTTGGAGGACATCCTGGCGTTCACGTCACAACATTCTCATATGAAAATACAGAGGGAAATAATGAAATAACTGCAATGATGCGCATCACAGTTCATAGCATTTAGTGCATGTAAAACAAGAAATAAGAGCACGTCAACGTTTTATTCTAGAAAGAGCACTGCATAGTAACAAAGTAAACAAATGAATAATGCCGTAAACTGAAAAAGTTGGCCATTTACCAACACAGAATGCGAATACCGTCTGCGTAAAAAGGCCGCGGGTCCGGCGGGTCAAGGGTTTTCGGGGTCAGTCCTCGCGGCTGAAATTCGTCTAATGCAATAGAAAAGTGTCCTCTGGTTGAACCTGCCTCCGGAGCTTTGACTGGCTTCTGTAAAAATACCTTGTCAAGTCTCCCAACGAGAGGGCTTCGGAGAAGACATCTTCGCAATGAGAGAGCTCCAAGCTTTTTGTGCAAAAGACAATGCCTGCAGAAGACAAGCTACCGGAATATTTAACCAGACCATGAATGCACCGGCTTACAATTTAGGCAGCCAACTCCCTCTCTTAGCTTATAAAATACTTCACTTTTGCATGATAAACCTATACCAGTTGCAACAAAATATACTTGTTTATATATTGTTCAAGACTGCGTGGGATGTTGCTCCTGTATTCAGGATATTTTTATTTAACATTTTGCTACAAAACACGTTTGTAGAAAATATGAACAAAATACAGATATATTACATAATATAGATAAAATGTTGCACTTTTATTCGATTAACACAATAACAGGTTTATGGAATGTTTTGACCATAATTTGGGTCCATAAGCATTGTAAACGCAAACTCAAAAAAAAAAAAACTTTTAAGCATTCTCCATTTCGATAATCAATAAATAAAGGCTTTCAATGAATTCACTTCTAAAACGTATATTACAATAGTAAAAGTAGATAAAGAAATAAAAAAGCAAAGTGTAATCTAAGACTTTCTGAAGGACATCTGGAAGACAGATATACAGCTTCTTTAATTGTACACTGTTTACAAAAGTGTCAGGGGAGATTTATAGCCTCGTAAGAAATTTTCAGATCAACAACTAGGCATTTTTTAACTCCAAAATAAATTTAACGCCCCAGTAATAAGTTTTCAATTCCATTAAATTAGTGCAGTTAGACTTCAATGAAGATTTCTTTAGGTAAACTTTTCATCAGCAATTATTTATAGCCTCCCAAGCCCACTCTCTCGCATTTTAACATGCGTTTAGAGAGAGCTCCACGTTTTAATGAAAAGAATGTGTAATTTATGTAGTGTTTACGCAAAGATTTCCAATTTTGCTCTTGAATTTGATGCGCCTAGCCGGCATTAACACGAACTGAAGGCTATAGCATTTTAGACAGCCAATTTCAATCCATTGACCTCTTGTTTGAGACAAAATTGGTTGACGAAACACGTGGAATAAGATTCGGTTGGCAAAATAGAATGCACCAGAAATGTCCTGCAGATCAAGAAGCGTTCATAGTGAAAACAAGTTTGGGTTTTCTATAGATCTACTGTACCTCAAAAGAGAGAGTGAAGGATGTGGTGATGCACTCCTATCTTCTTTTAACCACCTAAGATTTACAATGGTGGGGCAATGGTGATATCAGCACATAGTCCACACTTGGAGGCTCTCTCACAATAGCATTTTTTTCACGAGTGCCTCTGGTTAACATTCACAAATGATAATGACCCAAAAATGTCATGTTCTGAGACCATGCAAAGTCAAATGCAGCATTGTCTACAATACATAGTTCGCTTTATACTTCTGAGGGGGAAAGGCGGATTCCGTTTTCAGTTATAAAGTTGTGATGTCTGTCTGGCTGTCCTTTTGAACGTGTACATGCTGGTTGGAGGCCGATGCAGATCTTCCTTTTGTGTTGGGCAGTTTGTGGTCTTTTTTCCATTTCATCCTTCTGTTTTGAAACCAGATTTTGATCTGGCGCTCGGAGAGACAGAGGGTATGGGCAATCTCAATGCGACGCCGCCTGGTCAGATACCTGTTAAAATGGAATTCCTTTTCCAGTTCTAAAACCTGCTGTCTCGTGTAGGCTGTCCGTGACCGTTTGGGTTCTGGACCTGTGTAATCCGGATTCACTGTTAAGAGTAAAAAAGTACACCAAGTTAGCCAAGGACTGTCCAAAGTAAACAAAACATCTCAACTTTTCCTTGAATGCGTAACGCACGGCTAATATTATCAATGTTAATCCTTAGCGTCAAGAAAATAAAGACATAACCCGTTCTGCTCTTCAAAAAGTCTGCTGAAGTAATAATCCAACTGAGTTTTTAATACACAGAAGAGCAGACAAAAGTAGCTAGCGGCCTATTTCCCGAGCAATAAAAATTTATGGCTGGTGTAATTGGCGGCCCCTTCAAAAGAACCCATAAATATTTCACTGAGTGATTTTAGTGTGGCTTAAATAGCAGCGCGTAGTGGTCCGTGAGAGATAGCTCAGAAAGGGAATCTTACCCGTTGCAACGTGCACTTTCTTCATCCAGGGGTAAACTATTGCTGGCTGCTTGGCTTGTATCCCGTTTTGGTTCTTTGTGTTTTGTTGTTGCCCACAAGTCCTCGGGCCAGGTATTTGGACCGATGGACACTGCTCGGTCTGGGCGGTGAAAGGGCTCGGATGGCTAGCTTGCTCCTGCACATGACCCCGCGGTTGCAGCGTTGAGCCCTGCACAGTGGTACAACTGAACGGCTGCTCGGAGTAATTTGACCGTGAATAGATTCCTGGATGCTGGAAATCAGTGTCCTGCGATGGACTGTAGTACCCTGTGTTCTGCTCAGGAATATAGCTGTTTTGCGAATATTCCTCACAAGGAGGAAATTTAGGATCCACATACTTGGAGTTCACCATGTACGAACTCATGGCCATTAATTTCTGAAGGTAGAAAATACTAATTTTTCTCGAGTTGTCTTTTTTTCCAGCCTCCATAAAGCCCTCCTACTTGCTGTCAACAGAATAAAGTTAGGCGACCATGTGACCGGATTAGCCAATGGAGACGAAGGGAGTCTATTATGGGATAAGTACACACACCTAGCAGCAATCTAACACAAACTTCAAAAATATTTTAATTAGGGCAAACAAAAGGGCATTTCATTGTAGAGTCAACGTTGCTGGCTCAAAACTATGTTAAAAAAGACGACATATTTAATAGTGGAAAAAACTATATTGAGAACTACATGTGTGCGGCATGTGCCGCATCCTTACCAAAAGCATCATCATATAAGAAAATTCCCATATCTGATGATTTTAACGATATTAAGTACGACTTGGCCGCTCTTAGCCTTTTGGTTTAGTCTGGGCTGAATTAATCAAACTGGAGGCAAGGATTTTGACATATAAACAAACAAAAGACACAAAACGACCCCAGGCACAAAAGTGGGCATAAAGAGCGGTAGACAATTGATGGAGACCGTCTTTGTCAGGATGGGGTCATCTGAAAGTTACTGGAGTCCCATCATTTCATGCGCTCCTCGCCCTTTCACAGGCGACTAAGGGGCTCCCTGCAAACCGTCAATACGCTTTGACAATCAATAATCAAACTCGATGAAACAAAAGGGATGGGAATTACAGAAACACGTCCCATTTCAGAATCAGGCACACATTTTCAAACCCTAAAATCCTTACATATAAAAACAGAGTCCACTTAAGGACTTGAAGGGAAAGATGTAAGCATATCGAAATGTATCGCTGCTGAGGCCACGTAGTGTTGGCCACGTAGTGTTGGCAATAGATGCTCAAATGGGAATGAAATCTAAATGGTGCCCCTATGAGTTGCCGAGGACCTGAATGTATGGCATACAAAGTCAAATGTGAGATGGAGACTATTGCTGTATTTTGGGTAGGCTGACTTGGTTATTACACCAGAAGATGCCTCTGTTATGGCAGTGGCCTTGTAGAATGATACACAAAGTAAGGGTTTATGGTGACATGTGCCCTGTATCTTCGTAGCTTCACGACTGGCAAATGAGTGACAAATATGACATTTTTACAACTGTTGAGTTATGTCGAGGTTTTTGCGTCACCCATATACTCCCCTAGAATCGAATCTGTGACCATGATATCATCACACAAATTCGGTTCTACAGGGTATATATAGACGACGGAATACGTGTGTCCGATTGCTGTTTTGCAGAGCAAACATTTCTTCGTGTAATTTCAAAAATATGCAAACCACATCAAATCAAAGTAACACAACCAAATATGATTTCGAATTCTTTGTCGGCTATCGCCTCTCAATTTATACAGCGTATCAAATCCATACACAATGCCTTTTGTTAAACCCTAAATGCAAAATAGCGGGGTCAACACTAGAATATCCACACCTTCAGGGGACCATAACTGGCCTGCATTGCGCTTCATCCATATTTCAAGTGATGCAAACAAATCCAAATCTCAGCATTGCGTTTAAATGATTGAAATACATCCATTCTCATTAATATCTAAGTTTAACAAATAATACGAAATGGTTTCCAAAAACACCATCTGCATGTAGGCTCAGCCTTGTAGGCTCCACCGAGTATTGGACTAGTCTATCTGATGTATCAGGCGCGCAGAAGGCTCCGACCTGGACTCCAGGCCAAGAGGTCAACTAAATCATTTACAAACATCACAAAGTTTCATTAATTTTTGTTCTGGGAGACAGCAGTTCGTACTAAGGACCACAAAAGTTCATTAGTTATATTCGACCCATCCGGTAGTCACCTCTTTTCCCGTCTAGGTTGGACACCAGAGCGAAACCTCTGGAGAGATTTGTAACATATGAAAGAAATCACAAAACGTTGCATATATATTGACATCTCCTACACGTTCGTTCTGTTTAACAGCCAGGTGTCTATTCGTTACGTTTTTATTATTCTTGTTACTCCATTACGCATATTTTAATTATAGATCTTCCTTACGCACCGTCTCAAGGTATGTACTTGGGTTAATTAAGAGTTGGGGGGAAAGGCATTTCTACCACTTCTGGCTATACTTGATACGTTTATCTGTGAATCCTAAAGCTTTATTTATTATCATTGATTTTTAAAATGTAATCGCCTACGATATTGCTTTTTAATACCCCACTTTAATAGCAAACGTTTTCCTAGCAAGCTTAATTGCCGGCCACACAGTTGCGTCCTCCACTTTTTTTAAATTACAAAACTACTTTGGCACTAACTAATATGTTTAACTAGGCTACGTCAATTCATAAAATATTGGCCAATTTTGATTTTCATTTCTGTTAGACAGCTTGACCTGAATTTCACCTTTCCTAGCGACTTGCTCAGACGGGTCAAAGCCGAGTTACTCATGAACAAAAGAATTAAAATGTCATCACTTGTGTTGACCCCTGGCTTAAATTTTAACAAGGGAAGAATAAACTAAGTTCTTACAATGTCTTTACTATAAACGAGAATGATCTTAGATGGGCTGTGGTGTTTGTTGCGCATTTATTTTATTGGACTTTACAGTTTTCTTAATGTGCTATAGGCTACACAGCATCTTCCAATTCAGAAGAAATCTTGTAAACCAACAGTGAGTGTCATATAAACCAAGTTAACCATTAGTGTAATTAAATAAATGCACATCACACATCCTTTCGATAAAACATGGCAGAGGGAGAGGTAAAATGGTAGTCGAGCTAGTTCAAATAAA
Source organism: Engraulis encrasicolus (assembly GCF_034702125.1). Classification (NCBI taxonomy): domain Eukaryota; kingdom Metazoa; phylum Chordata; class Actinopteri; order Clupeiformes; family Engraulidae; genus Engraulis; species Engraulis encrasicolus. The sequence continues at coordinate 19,388,717 of NC_085869.1, forward strand.
TTGCAGCACTGGTAGCATTCGTTTGCCATCTAAATGCAGACCCATCTTGTTATTTTTCCACAGTCTGCCCCTCTTTCCGAGACTTCTGCACAAATGGCACAACAAATCCCATGCTATGTGGCCTATTTAGGCATCATATTAGGTAGACTTCTGAATTGATGGTGGTCAGTGCGTCAAACCAGTATTTGGCGACTGGGCCACACTTTTGCGTATTCTTGGACTATTCGTTCTCATACAAAACTTAAGCTGCCTTCAGTGTTAAGTGGTTGTGTTGATCATATATTCACTCAACCTTTATTGTCCATATCTGATGCCAAATATAGCAGTCATGAAAGGTTGCGGGGGCGCTATAGAGCGATTGTCATTTACATTAGGCCCACACAGACCTGATAAAAGACTACTAATAAAAGTCTGAATTCGTTTGAAGCATTATGCCGACTACCTTCAGTCAGTTTAACATCTAGGTGTAAATAATGCAAGCATTAAAACACGAGGACATTAACATCCGATTCAACCCAACAGGTTGTCTGCCAGCGCGCCTTCATGAGAAGCAGTCTCTGGATAGGAAAGAGTAGGGATCTCTGGATGGGGGAAAGTATGGATCTCTGGATCTTAATCCAAAGCTTCCAAATACACTCGTGTGTGCATTTCTAACCACAAATCAGGTTATACGGGTGCTATGCAGGTAATTATTCCACAAAACCATTCAGCAGTTCTTTTACAATAGTATATTTCCCTCGAATGATTTAAGGTTGGAAAAGCAGAAACCAAGTCATTGCTTTTAATGGAAATACTAAATAATAATATTTTCCAACATGTATAACTCAAAAGACACGTTGAGAGAAGACAACAACATCGACATCACTACATCTGATCCACGCGATGCCGCCATTGCCTTTTACGTGGCGCCGCGTTTTCCCCTCAAACCAGCGTACCGCATAACATTTACGTCATCTTCATTATATTGTGTCATTTTAGCTCATCGCTACAGTAGCCTATGCAACTCTGCATCGCCTCTTCTAGATTAGTATAGACATATAACAGAAGCTATTTCAATACACAGAAACAACCCTGCGCATTCAGACCACCTAATCCTTCACAGAGCCAGCTCGCTCACCTCCGACAAGTTCAGTGACGAATATTGTAATAGCCTTACCTCGTAACCCACAACGATAGGAAAAATGCTGATATATTAGTAAATCCATGATCCACGGCAAACTAGTAGCCTGTAAGCACGTCTCCACCATTTCAGTGTTCTATTCTAAACCATCTGCAAGTCCCTTCTAATATACAATGTGAATTATATTTTGGCTTGTCAACTCCCTGGCCATAAAACAAAGTTTAATGGTATCACGTGCTTCCCCACAGCCATTCAAGACACCGCGCTGGTGCCATAAATAACCCGGAAAGTTGCACTTATTCAATAATGGCGATTACACCGGTGTCGGAGAGAAAAAGAAAAGGGAGAGAAAAAAATCAGACAACCCCAGCACATTTCACATTTTATATCTGTAGCTCTCACCAACCTATGTTTAATAAGCTATTTTACACCAACAGTTATAACGCTTCACTTGGGCTTTGTTTGCTCTTGCAAAAGTACATCCAAATTAAGCTACTAAATCTAGGTAGTGTTCACTTTCAAAATCTTCATCTTATGGCAATATTTCCACGATAATATAATACGCATTTTTAAAGTATTGGCTGGTCATGTCGTATAGACGGCCCTGTGCAAACTGTCTAGAGAGGCAAATGAACCTTTTGTGACCCCTTCACAAAAACTTGTGCGAGGGTTTTTTTTCGTGCCTAAAACCTGTCAAATCTGAGGCCATAAAACCATAAAACGAGATTCCTGGTGAGAGCAGAGCTGATTGTACGTGTGAAACTGAAAACATCACCATATGGCATCTTCAAAACAGAGGGACGTTTGTTGGGCAACGACAGGCTTGTGTCTACACGTTTACTCAATACTTGTTGGTGCCAAAACTCTTCAGCACCATGCACTACTTTTTTGATGCAGAACACTAGTGACCTTATCAAGTGTTACACTTAAAAAACAAAACAAAAAAACAATGTGCAAACTTTATATTCATAAATTACTAAACTACTCTCAGAAATGGTCAGAACGGCGATGACAAGTTAGAAGTGCCGTTCTCGCAAAAGCAAAATCCAGAAAAGAAACTTTTCTAGAGCCTTCACTTGGTTTGTCAGAATGAAAATACCACGATGTGACTTTCTTCGCTTCAAATAAAAGGTTGCAGACATGACGATCAAGGAAACGCGTAGGATGGCCCACGTGCCATTTTCAACCAATCATTGGCTTCAGCAGTGACCTCCCAAGGAAAGGATGCGGAACGGTGGAGTGGGAAGCTCTGTGCGTTGGGCAACAGCGCCTTCTGCCGGGAGACAGGCACCGTAGCTACGGGCCCCACTGCGGGTAGACCGCTGTGTACTAGTGGCGCACACCAGCAGTCCTGATGCAGACGCAGCTCTCTGAATACTTGAAAGCATCGCTCGGGTGACGTCACTAATACCACTTTGCAACCCAATAACAGACATGACATTTCTCCCATTTAGAGTTCATTTCAATTCAGCCAATAGTTAATATGAAAGGGTAGTAGCCTATGACAGTAGTACGATAATTGTACGTTTTTAAAGCATTAGAGCGAAATACATTGAAAAGAAAAGTAGTACGAATGTCAAGTTTCTATGCCTGGACAACACTACAATGATAGGCCTAATGTGATATCATTGTGTGGTTTAGTCCAGGCTTTGACTTGAGAGCACAATATAAATAGACTGAGGATGAGGGTGGTCTTCCATTATGTCTACTGTATTCTGAGCTGCACTGCAGTACAAGCAACTGTGTCGATTATCCCAAATTGGGGGAATTGATGAAATGCACCATTGTTTGGTATTGATGAACTGCTATCCTTATTGGCAAAAGCAAACTCTGTTTCTTGGAGGTTGTGGTCTGTTTGGTGCAGTTGTAGTATATATGGTTGTTGTACACATGCATATTTGTTGCTAGATTTGCATGTGGCTGTGTCTACACATTGTGGTATTCAGTATTTTAAAACACAAGCACTTGGTAGGCTAAAGGTTTTTTCTGTAGGCCTATGCTTCTCTGTTCCTCTTTGTCTGTGGGATTCTGATTCCCAGTTGCTAGGTCGTTGCCTGGCCCTCTTTTGCCGCATTGCAGTAAGGCTGTAAATACTTTTGCAGCTGCCTGTCAGGCTGCGGTGAAATACTGTCTTTGTTCTGCACTGCAGCCCTCATCTCCAGGCTGGCGAGAAGAGCCTCGCCGAGAGAGAAAGCGAGAGAGAGCTATAACCTCTAACAAACACGTTCTTTTGTGCAAGTATACAGGGAGAAAAACAAAAGAGATCTTCTTTTATGACGACCACTTCCTAAACTCAAGCTACTGCGGATGAGAAGATGTATACAAGAGGCGTAAACGAAAGCAACAGAAAAAAACATTGTCGTTTTCGGTCCATTTTACGCACGAAATTACGGTTGGAATTTCAAAACCAACACACTTAAAGCCAAAAGATTTCGGTGTGTATGTGTGTGTATGTATTTTGTCTTATTTGAACATCCCCTTAATATGGATGCATACAAAAGGCATACAAAACCCAAAACTGCAGCAGTAAATGATTAATACACCAACAGACTATACATAAGCATAAACAAATATTTATAGAAATCGAATAAGAAATTGTCTGAGTATTGCATGCGCTCTAAACGCATTCTTTCGTTTTCCTTTGACATATGCCTGTTTTTGAAAGGAAATGCTTACTTTTCACATCAAACATTACAGTATTCTTTAGGAAACAACTTCTTGGACAATGAATACATGATTACGTTATGACAATGAAATACATAATATCGTCTGTGCCACTACTAAGGCCTATTCAATACATCTTTACAAATGATACATAATTCTTCATAGCCCATCATGCACGGGAGAATTAGATTTATTTGTCTTTTCCTCATAATTTTAAGAAATAAGCTTGGACTACAGTGCCACATATACAGATACATATACATATACAGTGCACATTTGCCAAAACGTTAAGATGGCACATAGATTTACATAAATGTAACTAACAGTCATCACTTAAACTGAGTGAACACCAGTCGTCGAGGGTGGATTTTCTTATAATTTCATTGGAACTAAAATAGTTCACAAAATGGTAATCTAATTGATAACCACTGTGCATCGTCTATCGGATATGAGGACGAACGTATCGAAATAAATGCATGCACTTTTGTGCACACAAGTCAGTTCTACTGTTAGCATAAGTAGCCATGTATCCTTGTCAACGTAGCATTCAGCTGGTGTGCCCAGACTGAATAAGAAGGCTATTCCCCACACTGACGAGGAATTTAACATTGCACCTACAAAAAGATAATCTTTTGGATAACCGCTTACCATTCGTTAGAGGGTAATCCATGTCTTCTGTATGTCGCTTTGCCCAATTATCAGACAGCATGTCTACTGGTCGCTCTTTCCCGCATAGGTTGGAAATAGTTTGCCAAAGAGGCGCCCCTACACGGTCATACAGAACAGATGTTTACAGTTATAACGGCATGACGTGCTCTGCAAGTCTGACCGTTCAAAGTTACTCATAACAAAACACTGATTTTGGAAAGGTACACTGCGAGCGTTTAGTTTGGGGGGCTTTGGCTGCAGAATGCTATGAAAAACCCGCTTGGGAAATCAGGAAAAGGCCATGAAGACGTTTGCCTCCTGCACATGACCAGTGGCATCCAATGACAGGCGATATAGGCTCATAAAAAGGTCTATTACAAAGTTGTAAATTGTCTCCTAACAAAAAGGAATTTCGGGCTGCTGTAGCTCCCTCTCCTCTTTTACGCATAATGGCTGAAGTCTGTCCTCCATTTCAGCCCAGTATAAGTATTATTTTTGAACAAGTTAAAACTCCACAATCTCTACCTATGGAGAGGGAAAAGATTCGCATTACGCAATACCACAGTATCTTTTTGTTTTACACTTCAATGGTGTGACATTGCCAGATGAAGGATACATTTAGCGTGCATTTTGGAATTTCACAATTAGGGTTCATCACACAACAAAGGTTATTTATTACTAGCATTTATTGATGGAATTATTTAGTTGTTGTACCAGCTGTCCTGTCCACACATAAATTGTCTACCTTAACATGTATGCATTTATCTGTGTATGGGCGCCATCTTGCAAAACGAGAGTACCATCGGCTACAACTGCTATTACCATATTATAATAAAATAATAAGGACATTGTGCATTATATTGTACATAGGCCTATATGCATGTAGCGCGTCATGTTCAAACAAATGCATAAAATGGGCTAACTCTATGGCAGTGTGGTCTTCATTGGGACAGAATATAGACTAATTCATACACTTATGCACCCTATTGCAAAGAGTCACGTAAAATGATCCTGCTTCCATATGCGACAATGCATGGTCAATTCTGTTGGCTAAGTGTTCAAATTAGAATTGCTTGGTCGATAAAATTCCGCACAAATGTGCATTCCCAAGCTTTGTAGTAAACAAAAACATTACAGTTTGTCTATGCAAATTAAATAGGCCTATATTGTGTTTTCCTTACTCCTAAAAGCTGTTTTAGTTCAGTTAACACACGAAGGTGTAGACCTATTTCCCAGATAATGACGATTATACTGCTCTACTATTTATATTGCTTATGCACAACAGGTTTCATAATAATCTTGAATTTTAAATTATAGTTATTGTCCTTATGGACACTATTCTGGGACGAGTCACCCCCACAGATCCCTAGTGTCACATATTGATGTGTTTGAATAGTTTCATACCAGTATTTCCACCTGTTGATGATTTCAAAATAACATTTGGGGCATTTACCACATTGGATTAACACAGGGGCCCGAACATAGATAGTGTTCTTTTGTCTTTTTATTAATAACCAGATATTCTTTGTGAACGTCCCATTATTAGACTGCATGCTTATCGATATGTGGTGTTCTAGCCTACCAGAGGCTGTTAACCAGTCCTTTCAACATTTCACCAGCTTACATTTTGGAGAAAAGACATGCCCTTATATATATAAGCCATTGACATTGCGTATTTGGACATAGCCTATGGGTGGTTAGGCATGAGAAGCCCCTCATAGAATAAAAAACATGTGTATTGATATTCAGTCAGTGATTTTATACTAGATCACCTATCCATTTGAAAACAAATTCTAGACAACTACACCATAACGCAGCAGCCACTAGAAAGCTGCATTCTTGGTGGGGAAAAGGGAAGGCTGCAAAGAAGCCGCTACGTGATGTGAAAGCAAATTTTACGACAGCCAACCTTGAGGTCTCATCCGGGGGAACATCTGAGAAGGAGACGCGCCCTGATTCAGGCGTTCTGCTGTTTCGCCAGTATTACTACCGCACGATTTACAGTCGCGGGGATTGTAGCAGCTCGGCCTCTTGCGGTGTCGTAAAGAGTTGCTGTCTTTGTAAGTTATCGGATCCGTAAAATTTAGAGCGCTCGCTGTGACACGTAATTCCACAAGGATTCGGCTGATAACTTGCGCTCGGTATTACCACGTTCCCAGGATGATAAAATTCCTAGACCTGCGCGGGCTGCCTGAAACCAATGCTACTGCCTTCCTACATGGCATTACAAGTCCACATCCCTTATTTGACGCGTGGGCTACATGTATGGAGGAAATGACTTGCCGGACGGCAGTGTGGGGGAAAAGAAAGAAGAAGCAGGAAAAAACAGAAGCTTTCCAGCATTAAAATATCAGTATTAATATCACACCACATTTTAAATCGACGGGATTGTAATCTATTAGTTTGTACGGTGGTATTCTGTGGATGTTGATAATGGTGGCACACCAGAGATGCCTATTTAATATCCCTGATTATATAGGCCTACTACATTTTAGCACCATAGCTATTTATCGTATTACACATTAAACTTATTTTAGAAATCAATTGATGTGTAGTTTGATGTATTCTTTATTTTTATCACCCCATTTCACTGAAAATTGTCTTCTCCCTCTCACACACACACACACACACACACACACACACACACACACACACACACACACACACACACACACACACACACACACACACACACCTTCATTTTGAAAAGTGAAAAAGGTTTTTTTTTTATTATTATTATTACAGCAAATTTTCTTGTATTTTTACATTGAATAATGAAAAATATCCGCAATCATTTTCAGTGATCTGCGACTCTCTATTCACTTCTCTATCTATTTTTATTCCAGAGGAATATTAAGAGGAAGTCCAGATCATCTATTGTCTCCAATATTCGGTATTTACGCGCGTTTTTGCGCACTATTTTGCGCATTGGTAGACTGCGCTGTAGGCCTCCTTTAGACACACACACAAGCCCCTTTAACACAAGGGATAGAGGTGAGCTATCGAATAGGAAGGAAATCTGGAACAGGGAAACTGCATATAACTGGCTTGTTTGCAGTCTTGCTGACTTCATTCTACAGCATCCAAACCAAGATGTTCACATTCAAATTGTTAGCTCTGTTTTTGCACTGCATGGAAGAATATTCATCATTCATCAATATTCAGCACAGCACATAATCAGAACACAGTCTTCAGACCACATTTAACGACAACATGGACTCTATTTATGGTTTGATGATCAAACGAGGACTCATTTCTTCATTCCGCGCGATTGTGTGGTGACTAAATTTGTTTGTATGCAGACAGAATTGCCAAAGCAAATCAATTAGGCATATTCTCTGAAAAAGCAAAGCAGGCTGCGTGCTTTTAAGGTAAAAGGAAACAAAGGCAGCCGATAGAATATTCTAGTTGACTGTTTTGCATCTACATGACAGGGCGGCCATTCAACTCCATTAAGTGTGGAGCCACAGTGCCCTCTGCTGGATATGATTCCCTGAACACTCGTAAAAGAACCCAAAACACTTTTCATAACAGAAGTTAAAACAGAAAGGTCTTAAAGATCACTCTTATCCTGGCGTCCGGAACCAAAAAGTGTGTTGGTAGGCTATATTATTAGGCAGCGAGAGATGGTGTAGGCCCCGCCTAAACGAGCGAATTTGTGCTGTGGGCTTCCGAAGTAGGCCAAAGCAAATTCCAAATACTGTATACAATATTTAACATTATACATGGTCTACACTGAGTTGTAGATAAATGAGCCTTTCTTCGGTCAATACCATTTTGAAGTCTTTTAGATTAGTTAAATACAGCAAAAGCCATTTTAAAGGACAGTCAATGTGAAGTTTTAGCCCTCTCCAAAGGGAATGCAGTTGGTGAATAAACGTGACTTTCTCTGTATTCGAAGGCTATTTCTTTTCAGTACAACTGACAGGCAATTCAAAAACCGTAGCAACGTGTCTGCGTTTTTGTTTGTCAGCAACTGACACAAACACCCGAGTACGACGTTTTCAAAGAGGAGTGCAATTACAGGCAGGGCTCATAAACTCATTTAGACCAGACGTCTAGCCATCTCTATGGCTTTATTGGACCACGCTTCTTCCTGTCTTAAAGCAATTCTAGGTACAGGTTTGACAATAAATTGGAGAAACTGTGCAACACCTTTTCCAATGACAAAAACGCTTTATTGCCGATACCCATCGACAATGTAGCTTTACTCCACATTCCTCGTTTCCGAAGTAAGGTTACCTATCAGAAATACATTAAGACTTAAAAAGAGGTGCGAACATGAACGCAAGCCTTTATTTATCAACTGACTCTCAGCAACAACAACGACGACACCGATGCTCAAAACTACCAACTAAAAACATGAATTAAAACATTAACAGAAAGGACAATAATTAGGCCTAGCCGTAATCTCTCGATGGTTGCAGTGAATACCAACTCACCGTAGCTAGCACAGTGCATTTCCTTAGTTTTATTTTACGTGTTGTGCCTTATGTGTAAGATAATGTCCACAGATGTTCAAAAACAGACTAAAAAACAAAAACTACTTGCTTTAAGTCGAGAGCGAGATCACAATAGTCTCGAAAGGAACCTAATTCTATTCAGGATTAGGCCTGTGGTATCCATTTTGCCGTGCGTAATTGGTAGGCTATGTGCTGCTATTTACAATAGTCTGATAAATATAATTCTAACGAAAAGTTCAATTCAGTGAGAACCCCTACACGGCCCCACTCCGGAAAGCATGCCACTGACTTTTTAATGTTGTCTATATTCAGAATAGCTGCATGCCTCAAAGTAGAATAGACTAAATCACCCAATATATACATTCATGGTTCCTAAATGTTGTCAATCGTATAAAAAGGTAGCCAATTATCAAAACCAACAATCAAGCAACACCTAGTTACTCAGGCCAGGGTCGTCGAAAAACATACTCAGACACAGAATCGCAATCCATGTGTTTCCAATATGAAATAATTAATGTTGTTTGCCTACCAAACACACTGGCAAGGCAACCCAGCCCCACTGAATCAGATCAGAACAAAGTAAAAACTTGAACAGCATGGTTTAGGTCCCTAACAACGTTTTATTCTAAACACAAGAGATAACATAGATAAAAACACAAAATACGTTTCCCCCAACCGCCTGGAATTTGTCATAGTAGATCTTTGCCTCCTCTTTCTCTGTTCATCTTTTTCATCTTCATTCTTCTGTTCTGGAACCAGATTTTCACCTGCCGTTCGGTTAAATTGAGAATTCGTGCTACTTCATAGCGTCGATCTCTTGTCAAATACATATTATACAGGAACTCTTTTTCCAGTTCTAGAGTCTGGTATTTTGTGTAAGGACAGCGTTTTTTCCTCGTCGAGCGTGCGTGGATCCAGTTGGCCGCTGGGTTGCCTATAAAGAGAGATATATAGACAAGTAAATTGATGAATGTTGTTTGAATGGAATCAACGCCTTCAGAGGCCCAGCTTTATCTCCCCACCATACGAAAACAACAAACTATAGCCATCACTCCTGTTTACAAAACAAGCATGCTATATGATGGTCACATGCACGGTTGCTTCGTAGAGTGTATACAGTTAGCCTATTATCGGTTTCATAGTAAATATCAATTTACAGCCGTGGACACTTTCTCAGCCCATGGAAAGAGCCCAGACACTTTTATAGGTTAGTAAAACTCCAGTTTTACACACCCTGCTCGTACAGTTCTGAGGGCTGTAAATCAAGGGGCAATTTCTTTTACTTACTTGGGTCAAGTTGTTGTTGCTTCTCGTCTTTGGGCTCGCTAGGGCTGGAAACATCACTACCCCCGGGATCTTTGGTGGCTTTATCGACGCATTCTGACTCTGTTCCGCATGTGAACTCGGGGGCTCCCGGACTTTCTGCTTCAAGCGTGGGGCACTCGGTCCTTTTCGACGGCACACTCTCAGCCTTCGCGCCGTACTGTCGATTGTTCGTATGGAAACCGGAAAAAGAGACATGGGTCGAGATTGGGTCTATCCAGGAGCGCACATATCTGCTATCTGTGCCTGCGATATGGGACTGGTGGACATACGGGTGGTAGATCCCAGATACTGCAGCAGTAGACGGGGGGTGAACCGAGGACCAGGACGTGGAGAAAACGGCTGACTTGGGTGCAAAGCTGCAGGAAGAAAATTCAGCGTTCTCTCCCCCGACACCTGACGGCCTTGCGGAGCTCGTGTGGGAGCTTTGGACATATCGCGCGCCGTAAACATCCTCAGCTTCATGTCCCATTATAGAGTCCACATAATAGTTACTTAGTGCTGCGCTCGACGACATATTTGGATCCCTTCGCAGTCATATAAAAGGTTACACTGTTACGGAAACCTTCCCTCTGAACAATCATAGTATTTTTGCTGGCTTCATCTTCAGCGATTGGTTACATGAATCACGTGATCATATTTACCAATACAGTGAGTAAATCAATCCGCTGATCTGGAGATCCGTTTCATTTCATAGTTTGAGTATAACACATGAGTTCTTAGTATATACCGGAGGTCAAACTTAATGTGGAAGAGATTTGGTGCAATTCTGTACTAAAATCGTGTTGGCGCGTAAAGGGGGTGACGGACTATTTTTTCCCACATAGATTAATGCACCCATGTATTTCATAAGCAGTTCGCATCGTTGATGTCTGCGGAAATAATTTCAACTAAATGTAAAATCTTACAAGATATCGTCACGAGGTATGTCATGTACACGACCCTTGTAAAGTATTTTATAGACTACTGACTTGTAAGTCCTCATAAAATAAATGTAATAACATGCTGTAAAAGGAAAGAGCCCACATTTCAGTGCTGAATGTTATATTTTACTTTCCTTGAACAATCAACAGTAAATGACATGCTTTCATTTGTGAATATGGTTTTGCAAGTTTGACACAGGATGTAATATTTGTGTACTGATTGTATTTATTAAGAAGCAGGTCATAATGTTTTTATGTCCATCAATAAAAGTTTTATGAGGTGCATTTGATTATACATTAATGTGTCCTTAATAAAACGGACTCTGAGCGTAAAAAAGCGAATGTGGGTTCCTGTAGGCACATCTGACGCTACAGATTTTTTTCTACATTTCTCTTGCCCTCGCAAGTTATACTCGAAGCTACTGTTGTGACAAGCTGCCCTATTAAGTGCTAATATGTGCTACACATCCTAGTCTAGGTCTACGGCTTATCCCATTGTAATATTTCAATGTTCATTGCAGACACATCTCAATTTTTACGCCATTTGATGAGGCCAATCAAGGCGTCAAGATCATAGGCCAAACTGATAAGAGACAGAATGTGTGCCAACTAACATTGTTGTTGACCAGTGAGAGCTACAAATATATTTTAAAAGATAAACTGTAATAACTAAAATACAAATCAGAAGAAAGAATTGTGTTAAACAACTGTGAACTAGCCTACTTGTACACCATCTTCTCAAACACGCCGTTATCAATTGTCGTAACCAACTTCAAATTCATTAGACTACAAATGACCTAGCACTTGTCTGTGTATGCGCAAGCCAGGAGACGAGACTGGTCGACGGCGCCCGCTACGCAGACCAGGTCAACATTGGACTGGGAAAAGGGGAATGTGACAAACTTAACAGAGACGGTATCAGTGACCAACTTCTAAAAATACACTCATATTACGGATGTCTGTCAATCTTTGTCCTATCACGAGAACTAGGCCTAAGCACTTCCTAAAGGCGTTTACCCATTTTACGCACAGGCAATTTACGCTTAAAAGCCTTTTGTGGAAGAGGAATATTGGTATGAAGCGTTTGCTTCAAAGAATAGTTTTAACCTTGTTAGATTGATGACATAAGAACACCGATGCATTTGGGAAAACACTTATGCCTACTATTTAAAAACAAGCATATACATCTCACTTGTCTCATTTAGACAATCCTGAGCAACCTGAACCTTGAACATCCAAGCCTACCAATTTCAATCAATAAATTGACAATAGAAAATCTTACATTTTTTGAATTTTATGAAATGTGACAAGTTTGGCTAGAGAAACTAAATGCATATTTCAAATTCATTAAACGACAAATAAACATAGGCCTTCGGCCACCTTCGCCTTCGGAGAGAAATCGAGAATACTCGCATATGTATCCGCCTGTTATATGAAATTCTAAATAGGCATCATTGTTAACTGTGCACTGGTGTGTGCAATCACTGGTTAGTTTTGGTAACTTTCTATTCGATGCATTTGGCTTTGGCTACCATTGCCTTTAGGGAAAAATCAAGAATAATTGCATGCAATTCTCAGTTTTCTATTTTCAACATATAAAACACATCAACAGGCCTTCTCGTTAACTGTGCATTCATGTGCGCAATCACTTGTTTGTTTAACTGAGCGTGTTAGGCTAGTAGACATGTCTTATTCGATGTACTTCACTTTGGGCGCCATCGTCTTTGGGGAAGACTTGAGGATAACCTAATGGCCTATATTTGCCTGTGCCCTTATTTTGGACATCCAAATCGGCCGTCTCGTTAACTGCGCATCGGTGTGCGTAATTACTTGTTAGTTTTTGCAATATTTTGTGCTTTTGGCTTTGGACAGGATCACCTTTGCCTGCTCTGTTGTGCGCAATCACTAGTTAGTTTTTGTGTACTTTTATTAAATAGGCCTATACCCTACTCTGTGTATTTAGCTTATGTGCTCATCTTGGACTGGTACGGATGCATACACAATGACAAATTTAGACCTTAACATTTCAAACTACCACAAATGACAAATATTTTGACAGAATCAATTTATTACTAGAACATGCCACAAACATGCATTGGGAGTTACACGCACATTTTAAATATTGGATAGGCTACCACAATGTATACAGGAACTTCTACAGTGCCGTGGTAAGAAGAAACGTAGACCTATATATATCCAAATGTATCGAGAAATGACGCTTACCATTACTAACAAACAGTAGATGTGCTTCTATGTTCAAAACCAATAATGGGAGTTTAAAGCAACAGGATACGTGCGACGATATGCCCCTATCAAAACAAAACTCTTCGGATGATTTTTTTTTCTGTCATTTTCCATAATTTAACCATCTAAACCACATTTAGGTTAGTTACCCTGTGAAATATATTTAAATTACACAATGCTTCACGTTCAGAATACCACCAAAAAGTACAATTAAAATGAAATAGCAACAATCACAGTATCGCAAAGTGGAAAATAAAACTAGAAACAATGTCCAATGGTCTCCAGACAGTCCTTTTCTTCTCGAAGGACCAGAAGAGGTTTCTGAAACAAACATTCATCTAGTCTACATGCTCAGGAGAAAGTGAGGTTTGAGGTCAGTTCTCGGATTCGGTTTTCCCTGCTCATCTTTTTCAGCTTCATCCTCCGGTTTTGGAACCAAATCTTGACTTGTCTATCAGTAAGGTTGACACTTTTGCTGATCTCTAGGCGGCGCTCTCGAGTCAGGTACATGTTGAATAAAAACTCCTTTTCTAATTCCAGGGTTTGATGCTTCGTGTAGGGACATCTCTTTTTTCGCCCACTTTTTGCAGTTAGCCAGTTGCTCGTTGGCGCGTCGGTTTTGCCGTCTGAAACAGTATGAAAACAAAGATTGCATTAATTCCACATGGGGGCAGGTCGCAGTGATCAGTGCATCTATTCGAAATTGCTGCAATGTCTACACGTCTCATTGCAGCACCACAGCGCTTGCATGTTCCCAAACACCAGATCTGTGCAATGTGGCCCATTATTTGATATCCTTGAGTCAAGTTCAAAGGAAAAATAAGGGGCAGCATGCAAACATTCTTAACTGGCCTATATACACATACATACAGCAAAGTACATTTTCAAATAAGGCAACATGTATTAAGATAGAGTATATGGTTTGACAAATTGCATGATTAGGCTCTTGCAGAAAACATGTTAGAATGGCCAGCAGTCTAACCTCTCTTGCGCAAGGAGTACACATGGACCACATCAAAACACGGTGAATTTAGAATATAAAACACTTGCAGTAGAGCAAAACCAGGAATGAAAACGCAGTCAAAAATACATTTCCAGTAGCCTAAATACTGATATCATGTGCAGCAAAATAGAGAGAATCTGCCTCGTGAAAAAAACTCGCATTGTTATCATATAAGTAGTATTCCCTCTAAAGCAGGCAATAGTAACAAAAGATATTTATCCCAACGTGGGCCGGTTGGAAAACGGCTTCCTGTAAAGCGTTTTACTGCAACCTGAGTAAGGCTCTCATTAAACATTACGACTTTCGGGTTGTTTGTGTTTTATATTGGGTTTTATGATGCTGGAGCGTTCGTATTACACCGCGACACGATTAATCCTTTTATTGTACCCACCTTTCGCTTCCTTCTGTGGCAATTCTGGGCTGGAGGCAGAGGCTTCAGTAGAGCAATTCTTCTCCTCCTGTGACTTCGGATCCGGGCTCTCCACTGGGGTAGGTGTCCGTCTTGCCTCCCGGCTGTGAGGAGTTTCGGGGCATTTCTTCTCAATGTCTACAAAAGAGGTTGGCGGTTGCGACTTCGGGATCACTCTGTTTAATTGCACCAGTGTCGTCGTGTTGGGGCTCGTCGTCTCGTGGCAGTATTCCGGTCTTTTCCCAGTCGCGTAAGTTTGGCTCAGTCTAAAATAGCCAGGGACCGGGATTTCTGGACCTTCGACGGAGCAGGACTCTGGAATCATACTCGAATAGCCGGGAATCTCAGCCGAACTGTCCTTTGCTCTCTTGTCGTACATACAGCAGTTACTTTCTTCTTTTATGTTTTGTGAAAACGTGCAAGTGGGCATCTGGTTGGGCGGCTGCTCTATTCGGCAAGACCTACTCGGATCTGCCCAGTTATCAATTTGAGGTATGTAGGAATGGACGTTCATGCCCAGATTTTGGTGGCTTACTTCCCCTCGTTTGCCGAGAGACGGCAGAAGTCCACAGGTTTGCATTCCATAAGTTCCCATTTCTGTACTGCTGGGCATATACATGTTGCCGTTTGAATAAAAACTGTCTGTCCTGCAAGCCCCAATCAACGAATCAACCAAAAACGTATTAGCAACAGGAGAGCTATTGGGAAATGACATTTTTGGAGAGGATTTTTTAAAGAGCAGAGAGGTGTCCTTTGTAAGCTGACATATCTAGCAAAACAATCCTTGGCGTAACTCTGGGTGCTTCTCCACCACCACATGACAATCTCACCAATGAAATTTGAAAATGGCCTTGAGACGCAGCCTCCTTTCCCATCACGTGGACTCCTTGACACATGATTCGGATCTGCAGACGTGGTCAACAGCGACATCTAGAACACGGACTTGAAATTGATTCTATGCCAGGACAAAAGGGAGTGGATAATTCTCCATTTTGCCTATTGCATAAACTAGGATAAACCAAAATAAAACGCATCTTCTGGGATGATAGATATTCTGTTAACATAAAATGTAAGCAATTTGCATTTCAATCCAATGTATTCTTGAGTAAGCTTGTTGGATCCATTCAAGTTCAAGATAGGGAAATGGTAAAGTTAATTCTATCTGGACTATTTACCCAATCGGACAAGGATAATGAAATGAGCCACCTATCGAGTAGTAGTACTGTGAATAAAGTTTTATCGTGATAATGTGTGAATTGCTCTCCGGCTGAAGTCGCAGGCCACATAAGAGCTTGTTAATGCAGTTGGGGAAAAAGTTGATATAAGGACGAATTATGCCAAAGGTATTACACTGTTTTCCCTATTTGCTTCAACTTTTCCCTGCTGATAGCCTACATGTTGCATGCGCTCGACGTTTTCAGTGATACTTTAGTGAATTAATGTCATATCTTTAACTCCTGATTCCATGCAGATAGGCCCATTTAATTAACACGGTGTTATTAAAACATTGTAGCCCTACAAATAGCTCTGCTTAGTGCATTTTATACCAGCATTGTATTACACATTGACGTGTTCATAAAGATTTTGCAGACATTAAAGAAGAACCCCATGCACCAGGCCTGGCTGCATTATATTTGATAGCTATATTTCAGCCCAAATACAAACGAGCTTACTGTTTGCGCTTGAATGTTGGAAACGCACCAACATGAGGCCATCGTCTATATTATTAGTACCATTTACTTGCACCCCAAGACATTCTAACAGGAATAAATGTTGTAGGAGACACTGGTGGTGATATCCAACTGACTACAGTATTGCTTTACGCAAAGCGCATAGCGCACGTTATCTGCCTCTTAACAGATCTGCCCGCAGTGTGTGCAAGACTGAGATTTGAAGAGCACAGGCTTAATGTGAATGTGATATTTATAGAGACTATGTATATCAAGGAAATACGATGTGCAAATGGACAGAGAGATACACAGGGCCCAGTGGCGCATTTCTCATGTGTCGTGGACGAGTTTGAAATTTGCGTGTTATTCTGCAGCGTAATGGCCTTTTCAGATCATTGTGCATCCTGAAAAACTGTTTAAGCATTTGGACATCTGTGTGACGTATCAATATTTCACTGTTCCCTGCAATAAAAGAAAAGTGAAGAAAATTGTCACGTCTCTTCCATTTCGAGAAGGCTGTTAACGCTTGAAATAAACACACCTGAACTTAACTTCTTCTCATCTTCATGTTTTGGCGATGACTCTCCACAGTGGAAACTAATTATGGAAGGACCTGGCTTGGAGTCAAAACCCGCACTGTGTGAGCGCGGCCGGATTGTTGTAAAAATAGAGACTGTGGCAATTAAGACTTTCTCTTGCACGCTGTGTGTGTGTGTGTGTGTGTGTGTGTGTGTGTGTGTGTGTGTGTGTGTGTGTGTGTGTGTGTGTGTGTGTGTGTGTGTGTGTGTGTGTGCCTGCCTGTGCCGCGCGCGCTCCTGCATTATTTTGCAAAAGTGTTTTTTTCCTTTTGTTGTTTTACTGTTCTCTCACCACACGTTTATGTTATTAGACATGTGCTACGCCAGAGAAATGTGCAGGTCAATATTTACATTTTATTAAAGAGGGAATTGTATAAAATGATATTGCCACATTGCACAGGTCTAACCCACCGTTGCTCTCACCTGATAGTAGCTTATTATTTAAACTTACCCTATACTACATAATTAGCACCGTTTGGCGCAGCCTATTACCCATCCACGAAAAGGACACAATGTGTTCATTCACCTTATAAACACTGAAAAATAGTTAGTGTCGCTTTGATCCCGTTTATTATATGCGCATTTATGTCGACTATTTACATTACGCAGTAGGCTTGTGCGTGTTAAAAATCTACACGGTATAGGGCCTAACTACAATTTAAAACAGCTTCTGGACACAAATTGAAATTGCCGGCCAGTGAAACTTGTACAAAAGATCAAAAAGAGTGTCGCTTACCAATTGTTGGGGAAGTTTAAATCATAGGCGATTTAAATAGTCCTCTCTACTCTTGTACTTGGAAAAAAAACATGCCCGATACGGCCCTTTAGTTTATGTTAGTAGGGGGGGGAATCCTATTTTGCTAACCTGAAAATAGATGTTGCACCACCCTTTAGCTCATCTGATTTCTAAGCACATGTTCTTTTAACCAATCTTTCATAAAAACATGTATTCATCCGTCTTTTTATTCAAGCGTATGGGCCTGCTGCTTCTTCATTAATTAAAACACAACTCCATCACACCCAATTACAAGATATCCAAGTAACGGGCGCAAACCAAAACAAATTTCAAAGACCCTGGATAATATAGAATACGATTTTGCTGTATTTGGACGCGTTACAAATTTAAAATGGAATAGCCAAATACAAGCAGAGTTGGCATCGACTAACAACTGCGCAATAGAGTTCCGAACTGAAAGTGTCCATGTCTTTTTCTAAACATTTCAAGGCAATAAAACACAACAGTTCATAGATACATCCGTGTTAAATATCTAAACAAATATTGCTGTTACGTTTTTTCTATGATTATTTCCCCTTCCTCTCCATTTGAAGCCAACAATGGCGCGCCTGACAACACCCGAGATTCATAAGCAGCCACTAAACTTGCTGTGCGTCTGCCCTCATGTGGACGAAATATGTAAGAGCAGGCTGGCACAATAGGACAAGATTAAGGTCAAAGCATGTTCTTTAACGCAAATAAGGTAAACCAGACATGCCTTTTAAGGCAAGGAAGTGCATTTGCTTAAAAAAAGGATTTGACGATAAATAATATTAGAATTTAACAGACATATCCACTAATGCGTTGCATAGTTGTCCTTGCGTAATCAAACCTTAAATTAGACAACACATTTCGGCTAATATACATGCAATTACTTATGTCCGTGTAACCTTGATATTGAAATGTTATAAGTCCATACACGAAACAAAGACAATCAACATATCAATAAAAATAAGATGAAGAGAAGACTTATCTAGCCTACACCAACTGTTTCTTGTTAGTAAAACTATATCGAAAGAGAATATCAAGAAACGGCCCAAAGACAGAGCACGGTAAATATTGGGAGCTTATATAAATTTCAGATCATTGAAAATTAGATTGGTCAGTAGAGTTAACAGATTTTGAGAAGACTGATCTGCGTAAATTAAGAGCTCTTGGCAAAATGTATCGAGAAAGAACACACGAAAAGGCCGAAAAACAGACCCTGGAGCAATAAACAGTCGCCATTTATTCAATTCTCTAAAAGGCAGTAAGGTAAAATATTAAGCATTTCACATTTACACTATTTGTAAACGAAACTATTACACTACTATTACACTGTTTAACTGGAAATTCTAATGGTGGAAAGCATATATATATTGGCCTTTGTTGTGGCGTGCCACAAAAAAACATTGCGCAATTACGCACAAGAAGACCTCAGTAATTATACAGCATAACTGGTGATTGACAAATACATATGACACTATGCATACAAACCCAATTTAAAAAAGCTTGTGTCGGTCAAGTTTGTCAGTAAGAAAAAGCCATATGTAGTTTGTCCTGTTTGTCAACACCCTCACAGATTAACACCAAACAAAATGACTGGCTTTGGCTACAAGCCCTCAGTGGCCTTTTTGATATGTCCATCACTTTCTCTTGCCACCAGAATTCCAAAAAATCCAAGAGCACTGTTTCATGTTGGTGGACTTTCTTTCTAAAATAAACCATTTTCTACGACAGGGTAGCATATGAAAGGACTATGAGTCTTGGCCTATGAGTCTATTGGCCTACAACCATCAAACACTGTCCTCAAATAAAGTCTATTTGCAAATCGGGCACTGCAGGTCCCTCAGATGGATGCTTTTACGCAAGAAGACTGCGCAGTTTAAAGTCAAGGAGACGTGGCAGCCATGTTGAGATCCGACTGCAGTGCAGATAGTCTGGGCAAGCGCCTATACTTATTCAAAAAGGTTAAGGGTGACGACCTTGACATTACGGAAGTTCAAATGCATTATTTTGATATCAAATTTGCACATGCACATCTACCATATTTACCTACCATTTATATTTTTAAAAACTCGAAAATAAACTTATGTCCGTGTCCAAATTCGGGCCCATAATTTTGATTAAGGCGTCTCCAAGACGAGGCGAACGCTAGGCTACCTACCAACCCTTAGGTGACTTTAAATGGTCTTGAGCACAATATTTTTTGTAGATTTCCTCTAAGAGTCTGTATGTTAGGTTTATAAAACAAACTGGCTACATCCCCTTTGTCGCGTTTCTGGACAGAGTCGCATTTGAAGTCACCAGAGGGTCCAATAGCCCCCCAATTTAGACATTTACAGCTGGGGTTTTATTAGTCTGTCTAGACGGTTCAAGGTTTAGTAAACACCCTTAGTGTAAAACAACATAAAAGGAATAAAGGAACTATAGTCCTCGTCTAGTTATTATTGGCAAGTCTGAAGCTGATGAGGAGCTTCACGGCTTGGTGTATAGCCCTCCGAAAATGCATACCTTCCTGCCCCGGCTACCATCAAGAAGCGGTTATTTTTACTGAACGCCTGTAAAATGTTCGTTCTGACTCATTTCAAACGGTCACCACAAACTGGCCACTGTACACAGTTCTGAAAGCCATTTTCTGTCCACCTGAAAGAAGACTTGGGCCTACGCCTACCTGTATTTCAATGGGCCTAATGTCGCAGTTGTGATTTCGTATGAACGCATAGGGACGCACAGCAAGACCAAAAAACACATTTTGCAGTGTTTTGGTTTATTTAATACATCAATACATCACATGCGTCTAACTAATGCATACATAATTCCACTATTATGAAATTACGTGTTGATTACTGTAATCAAAGTATCTGTTGCGTAGTGAAATACGCATGAGGTGGGTAAGGGTATCACAATGAAACAGCCATTTTAAAATGAAATAAATAAATACGATTGATACAAGTGGGTTACATTACAGTGGCATTCACCATTTAAACGAGAAAGAGTACGAAAAAAGATTGTCGAGATGCCCTGGATGCGTTCGCTCAATTGGATAATGTATAACGTCGACTTCACAAATGTCTTAAATAAATCGTAAATAGATTTCCCTTGTTTGAGGTAATGTGTTCACTGTTGTGATACCAAAAAGGCGTTGCATAGTTATAAGAAAATACATCGGTCCAGGCCTGGTGACAGCATTGGGTTTAAGGTTGCAATAGGCTATCTTTCCTTTGAAAACGACCGGAACCTCCCAACGACAGTGGAGGCATTATGATCGGGAGTTCATGAGCAGGAGTCGGCCGGTGCGTCTGAATGTCGTGTCGGGCTCAAAACAAGGGGTTTCCAGTAAAGTACTGAAGCCGGTCCCGGTTCAGCTTTTTCTCTTTCATCCGTCGGTTCTGGAACCAGATCTTGACTTGCCGGTCAGTCAGGTTTAACATCCGGGACAGCTGCAGCCGCTTCTCCTTGTTGATGTACACATTGAAAAAGAATTCTCGTTCAAGTTCTCGGATCTGGTATTTGGAGTAAGGGCATCTCTTTTTCCTGGACTTGGATGTACCTGTTAAAAAAAACGCTTTTTAATAACAGCCTCGTGTTTCTCAAGAGTTTTATTTAACATAAAAACACCTGTCTGGGCCAATCCTTTTTCATGCAGAACTAATTACGTTAAACGTTGTACAAAAATAGGCCTGCTTGCCACACATACAGGAACACAGGCACACCATTAGGCACATGTGAAACATGCTTATTTTTTCAGGGGAGTTTGTTGTCTACAAGTCAACATTAGCTCATGGGCAAATTAACCCCCTCTCTTTTTCCACACACACATACACGCACACACAGGCTCTCTCTTTCGTACAAACACACACACGCGCGCGCGCGCGCACACACACACACACACACACACACACACACACAGTTGCTCACGCACGCGCACAAGAACAATACTGTGATTCAACCATCTTTAGACTTCGCCTTCAAAATAAGTGACATTGTCTCAAAAGCATTTGCAAAAGAGATTCGCCCTTATTCGTAAACAAATAAATATTATTACTACTTGTAGGCAAGATGTAAACAATACATTTGAACTTAACCCAACAAGTAGATTCTGGGTTAACTCGATAGTTTCGAATCATACCACAACACACATTTTCTAAACATTGGGACGCATCGCTACCAACGCAGTCACCCACCTAAAGCGCTTTCCCATCGTAAATGTTTTTACAGCGGCAAAGTAAAGCTTATTGGGTATATAAAAACCTTTGCATGCTTATAAATCGCCACATAAAACCACTCTGACAAAGTAGTGAAGCCAGCACTACCCCTATGAATGCGTGTACCTACTTGCGCCGTTGCTCTTATCATCTCCGCAGTTTGATATTGAAGATTCCTCTTCTGTGTTGTCTGCTAGGTCTTGTTTCGAAGAATCTGAGGTATCCGAAGACTGTTTATTACATGCGGCATCTCCCGGGACGTTGGACTCTGTCTTTTGTTTAGAGTGCTCAGGGCTGGGCTTCTCAGAGTTAACTGACTCAAAAAACTGGTCAAATCCTTGAGGAAGTACACCGTTCCTGCCGACATTCGTGAAGAAACTGCAGGACGAGTTCGTCCCGCTGTGGTGGCTGTACAACGAATCGTTTTTAAATAGCATTTCCGCCCTGTTCGATGACTGGATTATATCTCGATGCATTATCTCATCCGACGAGTAGTAGGAAGCATAATTGCCCCTGTAATGCCATTTGCTCGGGTGATCCAGTCCATAGTCCCTGAAAGACACTTCTCGAACAGGTTGGACTTGAGCTATGTTGGAGGAATATGGAAAATTAACTTGACACGACGTAGTCTGTGGTAAAAACGACGAGACCGAAGAAAAATCGGGCGCCGATACATAATACGTGCAACTCGGCAAATACATATTTGACGCACAGCTGCTGCGATCATCGTACTCCGTCATATCTCCCTTTTGCGGTAGAGAAAAGGAATAGGCAGCTTGAGTGAGTTAAACTTTGTCCATCTATTGCACCATAGGCGTGTGGACAGGACCCGCGAGGGGGAAAAAATCGGAAACGTAGGCTGACGTGCAATTCATCTTGATCGATTCTTGAGGTAATTGTGTCATGTGATCCGGTAAAGAAATTACCATATATCAATATCAGTCATTAAGAACTGTCTTAAACAACTCATAGGTGAACGCACACAGCAGGTCATTGGTTACCGGCATTTTGCAGAAACCCCCCAGTTAATCTTTGGCTTCTCCCGTATGAATAATAGGGCGTTGGTAAACAATCACTGTATTTATACCATCCAAGGCAAGTATCTACCTGGCATTTCAGACAGAAGTAACAGCTGTGGTGTCGTTTTGATAGTGTTTATGCAATGCCTTTATCATGATATTCGCGCATTTTCAACAAAATCACACCACTTTTACTCTAAAAACCTAAATTACGTTTTCTTCCCAAATGAACAGGCACTTTACGCGAGGCAGATAACACTTGTGTAAGGAACATGCTATTGCTTTCTTTTCACTTTTGCCATGAATATTTTGTAACTGATATGTGTTTAATATGTATTTTTCTAAGTTTCAGGGAAAAGGGCCCACCGGTCCCACCGAGTCTTTTCCAAACAAAAGGGCATTCCAAGAAGACCGTTCCTTACGCACAGGCCCCGTTTTCACTTCTATTTTAATGTTTTTCCCTGGATAACATGAGCGATGTACTACACATGATATAACGGAGAGCAGGGAGGGGGAAATAAAGGAAAACTGGTGGGGATTTACATATAGCTGAGGTCAAAGGTGTCAACATGACTCTTCTTCGAGAATTCAATAACTTTACAGATGAGCAAGACTGGTGAAATGTAGCCCAATCAGTACAGAAATAATGTAACTTGGAGAATAGTTGCGTTTTTGCAAAGGAACCAAAACACATCACAACACATCACAACACAACGTAACAACTCTATGCTAAAGCAAAAAAGTATATTTATTGACTACTTTACCCATAGATGCCACTAATCCAACTTTAGGTTTAGTCCAAATCCAATACGAAATCTCCAAACGGTGTCCCTGGAATAATACGCCTGTGTGTATTTTGAAGGCCGCTATTGATGAGGATCTTAAGAGATTCACACTGCCAAGTCCAAAACAACTCATCTGGCTTTGAACGTCCGCCGTCTGAGGCGCTGGGCTGCCAGCAATCACCAATACCCGTCAGCAGTCAAATCATTTTATTGCACAGACAAAAGGATGCGTCCCAGTGTAAGTGTATCAAGGAAACACACGAAAACGCCAAATACTTTTCAACAAGTTATCACCATATTACGTGGCGTTAATCTGAGCCACTAACAAGCATTACGTTAAGCAGAATAGGGTACAATCTGCAGAATAGCAGAATAGGATACAGTCTTGTCTTTACCACATATATTTGAATATCCAGGCGCACAAGACGATTACCGCATATGGAACTATATAGATTTACCAGACCTATTTTGCTTATTATTTAGCCTATTAAATGTATACACAACATAACATATTTGTATGGGCTATCACCACTTTATATAGGATTTACCATTGGTTAGCGACGGCTAACTAGTTGATTCACTTTATTTCAAAGGACTAAAAACGTGTGTGCGTTCATTAGCGTTCAGAACGTCCATTCATACAAATAACTATGCACTAGCCTTGTTATGCATGGCCTATACCACGTATTTGTAGATGTGTGTAGCAGCGGTGTAGGTTTGGCTTGGAAAGTGGTGGGGACATTAATATGGCAAATTCTCTGGCTTAGCTATGTTTGCATTATAGTATTTGTGAAAAAGTTGTGGGGATAAGCTAGGTTCATTTAATCTCAAAAGAGGTATGGGCATGTCCCCACCATCCACACCTAAAATTACGCCCATGTGTGTAACGTTCTTTGTACGTTGCTTTGGATGAAAGCTTCTTCTAAATGTAAGGTCATGATGAATCCGAATGGTGTGTTTGTACCTCTACTCAATAGAAAACTCGAGGCCTTCTCCAAGTTTTCCCTTATAATAGTTAAGTTGATTAAAGCGCACTTTACCACGCACCTCTACCTTCCCTGAGGTATAATGAAGATTGTCTAAACCTATACAGCACCAAACACGACACGACAGACTGATGATTCTGTTCGCAATTAAAATACAAAATTACAAACTAACTTGACCTTAACTTTGTTTTGGCGCCCCCAGTATATGTGGCGCAGGAACAGGGGCTGTCTGGCGGCGTTTTGAGCTTGAAAGATAGAAAACACCCACATTACCCATTTGGTCTTCCAAGGCCTTTTCCTCGTTCATGTCCGTGTAGTTGCATCTCGTAATATCTTTTTGGAAGAGAAACAGACTTTCCGATGGCAATACTAGGTCCATTGCCTATTTTAGTTATTGAAATATTGGACGTTGATAAACATTTTAAGGCCTCGGGAATTCTTGCGTTAAAAGTAATTGGAGCTAACATCTGCATCATATGAACATTGAGGCAATTGTTTGAAATCCATAGTATTCACAATATTAACACAAAAGGACACTAGACGTATGTAAAAATAAAATAAAAAATGACACGATAACTGAGTGAATGTGTTTATTTGATGCATATATATTTTTCTTGGCAATACAGAGTGAAGCGAACGTTGCGTGCGCAATGCAAAGCTACAGAAACTCACACAATATAATCTCTATACATCTGCGTTCAGCATCAAGTGTTGACAATATGATGTAGGCTAACAGAAAAAGGCGAACACAGCAAATAACGATAGCTGACTTGAGTAGCTGCTCACACAATATTGCAAAAATAAAGCTGTTGTAACCACACTGAAGTCAGTGGCATTGTAATGTCCATAGTAACCCCAGATACACGCATATTCCATTGCCATTTATTTAACGTGGTTTTATTGGTTTGGAGCCACATACTAAACTGTCTTAAGCATGCCCAAGTCATGTCACACATGAATTTCTAAAATGCAAAACGTGTTACAGCGATACATATACTTGAAAGTATTTGAGATGCTGAGAATATTACCAAATAATGTCAGATTAGCCAAGCTCATCCATGGCAATACGCAATTTACAGAGAAAGATTTTTACATTCAACAAATAAAGTTTATGGACTAGTATGTGACAAAAGTCAGCTTTCTTTCAATTTCCAGTCGGACCGACGTCCGATTTCACTTGGCCAACGAACTTGAGCTTGGGCGCGCATTACGCACAGCTCCAGTTTAATAGTAAGATCCACGAAAACAAAACAATTGCTTAAAACTTGCTATTACAACTCTTGTGAATAATCCTATACACAATATAAATACAAACAATACAACAAATGGGCCCAATCATGGATGTGTGCTTGTCAACGTTCACAATGACCCAGAGGATATCCAATGGTCAATGTTTGAAAAGTTATCCAAGGAATATGTCTTTTTCCCATCACTGCGTCGGCCCATTTATGAAATACATGAATAATAAATGAATAAAATCCCCGAGTCATCCTACTGAAAATGGCAGGCCAAAGACTACGAATTTGAACTCTCATACCAAAACCGATGCCCGATTCACTAAGAAAGTTGCACATTAGTCTACTAATAAATATATGTCAGACCATCTTAAAAGCCGTGCGCAAGTAAACTACGGCCATTCCAACTGGGATTTGAATGTAGCCCTTTTGTAAGAGTTGTGCAATATAGCGCCTGGCAGTTTGGTTAATGACTAATCCTTGTTTTTCCCACCCAACAATAAAACTCCGTGGAGTCTTTGTACATTGAATGGCCATGGCAATACACTTGGTGGTCTAAAAGTAAACTAAATGTGGCAAAAGTCTGCGTTAATTGTCCAATTATTTAATTATTTAATGGATGCATCTGGATATCTTATGATTTTATTCCTGAACCTTTTCTTACCCTTAAGGTTTGTTCATATTTGGAAACGGAAACACAAGAAATCTTGACATTCTCAAAAAATATTTACAATATGACGCCTTAAACAATATGAACAGTTTTCCATTTCGGACGCCAAGGTGGAGTGCAGACGGGTTTCCGCCGCGCGTCGGTGACCTTTGCCGTGAGACGGCCTGTTGGTTGGCCAAACCACAGTTCTATTTGTCTATGGCCCAGACCAGCACGGCGCGCTCAGTAGAAAGCAAATGCGTGATCACGCATCAACAGTCTCTTCTTCTTCATTCGGCGATTTTGAAACCAGATTTTAACTTGTTGGTCGCTCAGGTGCAGTTTGTGCGAGAGCTCTTTTCGTTTCTGTCTGTTTATAAATTCATTCAACAAGAATTCGCTCTCAAGTTCAGCCAGCTGAGGCTTAGTATAGGGCTTCCTCTTTTTCCTCTGTCTCACTTGTGACGGACACCAAGGCACACCTGGAAAATTAACAGGCACCTATTAGTAAATGTTTATATTAAATAAAGGTATGCTACATTTTCCTCTTGTGCGGACGTCCAGCATGCTTTGTCCCATAGCCAGCCTTGGAACCTCGTTCAGATAAAAGGTCGAAAAAGAGGCACAGACAAATGAAAAATCCGCTGCAAGCATCTTTTCTAATTTAATTGAATTTATAGTTTCAACTGGCTAAACTTGGGATGAGTTTTAAAAAATACACCAAAATACCCATCTATTATGTTGCTTTGATTCCTAGTTTTACAACTTCACACTGATGGGTTCAAATTGAACTCCCAATCGTCTGCAAACAGTGGTTTATAACCAGTGTATCTTTAAAAAAAAAAAAAAAAAGGGACTAAAGGAAACTATTGCATACCATCTGAGAGTGATGCTCTGGGTGTTGTGCTACTTGAAGATTGTTGCATTTGGACAAGTGAGCTGCTGAAGGATTGCTTCACATTATCGCAAGCTACTTGCATACTTGAACTCAGTGTAGTGTCTGCAGCTGACTGCAGTGACTGTCTGTCTAAGTTTGGCAACTCGTACTTGTTAGGAGAACTTAAGGAGTTTGGCATTCCATGTTCAAGGAGGGACGATGTCGCTTGGTTAACTGCATCCCCGTTTTTCTGATGTACATTCTGGAAGTCATATTTAATACTTTCCACTGTCGATCCCTTATTGGAGTTGAAGTTTGTATTTGTAGGCACCGAGTCAGTCAGGAACGGCTGTGGATAGCTACTGAAGGCGCGGCTCTGTGGCGGGGCCGTGCACGAACTTGGGGAAGTCCACGGGAGCGAGCACACCTCTCGTCTGCTGTAGGAAATCTGAGGAAGTCCGGAAAGATGGGTTCCATTGCTTCGCAGATTTGGGAAATATAGGGGGTCCGGAGACGGGAAATGCAGCAAAGGACCGACATAGCCAGAACTCACAAGGTTGCGATCGCACATTTCCACACAGTTGGTTTAAAAGCGTCTCTCGAAGTCTCATAGTTACACTTAAAAGAATAAAACCAGAGTAATTGTTGATTTGGCCAAGTAGCATCACGTGATATGCTAAGTGCGTTGCCAAGCTCCTCCTTCCGTCTAGCCAGCAAGTGACGAACAGATTCAAAGTCAAAGCCAGACGTCCGTAGGCCCAAGTTAATTTTTTCAACCTTTTCTAAATAAAGTTCTGTTCAGTTCAGGAAATAAACAGGATAAAAATACATGTAGAAAACAATTGGTAAACAATCATGGCCTATTCATCCCAAGTCATGTAAATACATAATAGGCTATTATAGCCCCTATACACACGGCCTATTTGGAAAAAAAAATACAATAGAAAATTGTAGTGAAGCGGTAGCATAATGATTCGTTCATCCAAAAAGTATGTGCAAAAACACAAAATACACATCTCCTACATTAAAGTTGAATGTCCACACACTCTCAAGTTCTATTACTTCAGGCCTAATCATTCTCCACAAGTGGTCACATTAGAGGCTACGTTCTTCCTCAAAGTACATACTAGTGTTCCACAATATCAGAAATTCAAAATTTTCTGTAGTTAGGCCTACCTATCGAACTTTGCAGCAGCAGCCAAAAACATTTATTTTGCAGGAGTAGGAAGGTTACATTCACCAGGCGTTGCGTTTGTCGCGATCCTTTTCCGATTGCGCATGGTTTTGCGCGTGTGTTCTTCCTATCCCGCAAATGTAATATTGCCATTTCTTTTGTTTGCACATGTTGATTGACTGGACAGAAAAAGAGGAACGGAGTCATATAAGTTAGGCATGACACAGGCTGCATGGCAGGCATTCGGCTCTCATGAACTCACAACATGCAGAATGGTTTATTAGTACGACGTTTTAAAAAAAAGTTATTCTACCCATAGTATAGGCCTATCTCCTCATAGTAGAGGATCTCCGCCCTGTAAAAATGAAATTTAAATGGGGATAGTTTTCCTTTTTACTGCTAGGTTTTCATTTCATAGTAGGCTATTTAGCCTACGAGAAAATGAAGTGCGATATATCGGTTCAGCAATGTGTGAAATCATACTACTGTTTGTCTGGGGTGATTCAGTTGGAAATATCTGAAGGCAAATTTAATTTAAGGCATAAGTAATATTACAAATCATAATAGAAATCCCCTGCACATAGTATGCCTATCCTGCGGGGGGAAAATAACATAGCTACTTTGCTGATCTTGGACGTTTATACTGTGTGCGTAAAGGTGCAAGTTAATCCATAGTTTCAGTTAACATTAGGCCTATTATAAAAAGCCTACATTTTGTGTGAATTGTCAAAAGACAATTATTTAAACCCCTGTACGTAGTGTTCTCAAAACAAATTCAGAAAAAGAAACTATAGAAATAATAATCCATCAATTTTCTTTTCTATCCATTAGCTTTCCATTTAGTTTGCCCATGAGCAAGTGCACTCCACGACCAGTTACTGCCATGTAGTTTTTTTCTTAGACAACTTGGCAAAAAACATAGAAAACGTATACAAGCGTTGAGAAAATGTCAACAGTTAGGCTATATGCGCTTCAGGGAAAACAGAGAAGGCAATTCGGCCCCGCAGTTTTACGAGCGCCGTCCAAGGATTCAATACCATGCGAGATTCTTCTTTTGTCTCACTGCATGTAAACACAAGCAACCAGTGGTGTAGTCTATTTTTTATGGTGGGTATACTGTATATTGGAGCATTTTTTAAAGGGGGTATACTGTATATATTTGTGCCATTCAAAATAATGGATCAATCATTTTTAAGTGGGTATACTGCGATCCCTGAAATTTAGAAGTGGGTATACTCCGTATACCCGCGTTATACGTAGACTACACCACTGCAAGCAACATAAGGCATTTCCAAATAGTCATACCCATCTCCCACCATTTCCAAATAGTTCTCGATAATACCAGTTTACTTCTAGGCTTAGTTCAAGGTCAACATACAAAAAACAGTGATGGGAGTCCATCACCCCAAGTTCATAAATAAATCCATAGGCCTACCTAAGCCAACTGTAGTATCTGTAGAAAATGAATGGTGTTTAGAAAATAGGTATGATTCAGTGTGTCGTTGTTAATATCCTGTTACTGAAAGCAGGGCAAATAAAACCGTCGTTGTTTTTTCTGTTTGCATCTGGAAGTCTCCCTACTCAGCCCAGGAGGAGCAGTTTAATTAGAACAGAAAAACACAAAGACACTTACTTATGTGTACATTTCATACAAGGACAGGCTAACTTGGGCCTAACTGAAAGAGAGCTCCGAGAGTTCCGTCGTCCACACAGACACATTTGAAAAGAGAAAAGAGCCTCACTAACTCAACTGCGGTTGCCCTTCACCACCAGCAGATGGCGACAGACGCCAATGAATGGAAGAGTTTAATTGGGGCTTTAGCACCACTCCAGTCAAGGTCGCAGACCATGAGAAAACATGTCAAGGTCAATGGTAGGAGCAGAATTTGCTGATTGCAGTTATGGCATTGCATGCAATTAAAACAGTGCGCAATAAACCGCTTTTGGGTTTTCCATTTCCGCAACTGATAATGCAGTCCGACAGAGAGCGTTACACCCAGTGTGGCTTTCTAAACGCTTTATAGAAAGATGCATAACTCTGACCAAGATGTAAGTAAGCCCTGCATCAGAACTGTGTAATAATTAAACATAGGCCAATTTACGCACAGAGAAGCGACATTGCAAAAGTGGCCCATGCGCAACACTTTTTTGAAGGCCGACTTCACAAAATATTGGCATTGAAGTTGACAGTCTGAAAGTGCATATAAGAGTACAACAGTTAGTTTAGTTTAATTAGTTTACATGGGCGCAATGCAGGTAACATCAGCCAATTTCAGCCGAATTCAAACATTCTCTTAGGGGTGAAGGGGGCGAGAACTTTAATCCAATGTAAGCATTTTATGTCCAACATAAGGCTCTTAAGATATTACAGAGGTCAGCGAGAATAGACAACGATCTGACCATCTTCGGAGCTTCAAATGTGGGAATTATTTGACGTTTGAAATAAATCAACATTTAACAATCAGCATCCACAGATGCTGGTATCAAAATCAGTGGTGTATACGTAAAACCCAGGTAGCCTATAGGCCTACGCAGTATACCCAGTTCCAAGTTTCTGGGATTTCAGTACACCCACCTAAAATTGATTGATCCATTATCTGGAAAAGCGCAAATATATACAGTATACCCACCTCAAAAAATACTCAAATATACAGTATACCCACTTAAAAATGTAGACTACACCACTGATCAAAATGTTGCATCAAATGCTGCTCATCATTCTGACCAATATAGGCCTATATTAAAAACGTTGTCCAGCAGCACACAGTTCAATTCATTTTTATTTTAATTCTCACACAAGATGACGTCTTGGCAAAGAGTCACACATCTTTACCAAGGAAAGCACAAAAGAAGATAGTGGCAATATGATGTTTATAGCCTAACTGTATGAGTTTATTTTTTAAATCGAAAAACGAGAAAGATGTAACCCTTTGCATGATCTCTATTATGGTGAAGGGGGGGGACCTGTGCACTTGCTGAAAACGACAGAATTAGACCATCTGAGTGTGTGGTCTATTGTGAGTCTACACACACGCACGCACACACACGCGCGCGCACACACACACACACACACACACACACACACACACAAACACACACACTATTAATGTCCCTGAGGTCAGGCAGAATGTACAAAAGAGGATCTAGGGACTTCATGAAAAAGGCACAAAGTCTTTCGACGTTTTCGAAACAATTTTCTTGTCTTTGACGCGCCGGTTCTGAAACCATATAGTCACTTGTCTCTCGGTCAAGTTGGTACAAGACGCTATTCGTCGTCTTTTGTCTCTTGTAATAAATTTGTTGACGGTATACTCCCGTTCAAGTTCCTTGAGCTGGATCTTCGAGTATGGAACTCTTTTCTTCCTTCCACGCCGGTAAAAGGTGCTGACGTCGGGCTGGCTAAGCGTTGCATCCTCTAAAAGGGAAATACAAGATGAACAAAACTTGTCGTTAAGGTTTGCCAGCTCAAAATATGTTGTCGTGTAGCTGAGAGGAAAATGTGTGTGCGTAAAGTAGTTTTGCGCATCAATGTGATATATCCCATAATAATCACTTTGACAACAGAGCTTACTTATTATCATTTATCACATCAAATGGCTATTTCCTCCTAGTTATAATGCTACCAACCGTCCAAGAACATGCTGAAATGAGTGACGCAATGTACCACACAAGACTCACTCTCGTTGGTATTTAATTCTATATCTCAGTATATCTAAGTTGTAATGTGAATCAGAGGACGTGTTTTTTCATACCTGCAAGAGAAGATTTCCATATATGCGTGTTTTGGTTCTGTTCTTTGGCACAGTAAAGTTGGCTACCCCAACTACTTGACCAGCCCCAAGGCTGATAGCTCTCTACTGGTAAGACAGCTTCGTGTCGTGGGTCAGAACTGCTACTCCGTGGCACAACAGGTACATCAATGTATCCAGGAATTCGAGGATAGTGGGCTGGGAACCCCTGATACACTCCAAAGTCTTTCGGCCTCCCATGCATTTCACTGCAATGGAGGTTAGTGGTGGGAAAATTAGCCATATCCACTGATTTGTCGGAATGTCCACCAAGAGATCCATTAGCGGAATGTTTGAGCACGCTCTGCTGAAAACATGGACTGTGTGGTATCTTGCAGCTGTAGCAACTGTTGCCGAACTGACAGCCGAAGGCGACAGACGTGTTTGAGGCGCTTGAGGTGGGTAATGAGCCGTACGCCTTAAAAGAGTCATGGCTAAATGAGTTTGATCGGTCCCCGACCGCATACACCGCTCCTGGCGCACTTCGGGCGGTAGTATGTGCGCCGAATGCGGATGGATAAAAACTTCTGTTGTGTGCTGGCGGCACATCCCCCCCTAAACCCTCCATGGCTAGATGACGGAATCCGCTCCTTTTTGTAACGTCAAACTTCTCATCTGTTCTTCGATTGTTATTTTATCGCACATAGAGTCTCAATGCGCTGTTCTCCATGGGTCATATGGCCAAATCTCAGCAGATGACAGATAACCTTTTATATTTTTCCAAACTAATTACACAACTGCTACAACAGGACAAATGGTTGGCCAGTTATGCTCACGTGACATGCAAATTACACAGACGCATACACACCACACACACACACTTTGCCTTTGCTTGAACGCAAATTGCTGTACGTGAACTTGACTATTTCTTAAAACTATAGGTTGAAAGGTTTTCTGTGGAAGAGGGCAACTAGAATGCAAAACAAGCCATTTCAGTCTCTCAATACTTAAACATGCCACAGTTGTTTTGCTCTTGTGGGATTGAAATAATGCCAAAAGTTAACCAACATAGTTTGAACGGATAAGAGCAGCTCATTTCATGTATTTCAAAATTGCGCAAACAGAACTGAAGTTCGGAATAAGTTTTGCGCACACTTTAAGTGTTGCAATTAGACTTTGTAAATTGTGTTTGATTAGGCTTAAGTACTGAACTATGTTATAGTAACCTGACTGTATAGGTGAGGAGGCATATAGCTCTAGTGGGATTGCAATGGTATGCCAAAAGTTAACCAACATAACTTGAACGAATAAGAACAGCTCATTTCATGTCTTTCGAAATTGCGCAAACAGAACTGGAGTTTGGAATGTTTTGCGCACACTCTAAGGGTTGCAATTAGACTTTCTATATTGTGTTTGATTAGGCTTAAGTAGGCTACTGAACTATGTTAAAGTAACCTGAATGTATAGGTCAGGCATATAGGGACCCAGCCTTGGATTGATAGGCCAGTGCAGTAAAAAGTGAAAAATAATTTTCGGGAACACTTCTTTTATTTTCTTAATGGTAGACTTATACGGTCAACCTCAACACAATGTGTAGGTCCATTAGGCTAATACTTGGGCTAAAATACAAAGACAGTAATTGTAATAATGATATAGGCCTAATAATTATAGTAGAATTATCGGGAGCAATTATAATATTGTAATATTTGCCTATACACTTCAGTTTAATTCAAAACGTGTTTTAATAGACGCAAACCTAGATGGCTTACTTTCGAGTAGCCTTTTCAAGTTGTGTTCCACAGTTACATTTTCCCACACGTTCTAGATCTATACATTGATATCCAAGACTCTAAATTATCACCAGCCAACCGGCCAAATGCTGGTGAAATTGCAGTTTGGCTTTTAGAAAAGACCAACTTACTAGCCACTTTGACCCATTAGTGAATGTGTGTTTGGCTAGTGAGATTAACATAGTCATTTAGTGATGAAAAAAGTTAATTTAGAGTCCTGTTGATATCTGACATTTTGTAGTTAGGCCTACGGGGGCATTTCACTTGGCAAACCCATGTCCTCATACACCAGATCACAAAACAAACGCACTTCTGTAGTTGTGACAAATCCTGCCAGCAACATGTTTGCCGCCCAAGGTATGGGCGTTAGCCACGGTATTCGACAAACTGAACTGCCTACAACTCCGCCGCACTTGGTTTTACTCATTCTGGTAACAAAGTCGACCAGAGCCTAAACTACACAAATAAAACGTGGACTACTTCTAGTGGCCGCCGTCGGAGGTCGGAGCAACGTCGCGAGCTTAGGCCTATTTTGACCTTGAACGTGAACATCAGACAGGGGACTTAAGGTCGTGTTCCATGCCAAGGCATTACGCATGCTTTGTATAACAATCTCGAAAAAGTCTTGTGTGGTGGATTCCAAAAAGAGGTCCGCGTGCCATCGCGCTACTTGATCAACTCAAACCTTTGAGTTAAATCTTAGTTCTAGTTTCAGGCCAGAAGAGTCTCATATTGATGTGTTTTTTTAATAGCCTATATATTTTATGCCATAATTGGGTGCATCACACCCAAATTACATTAACGTTTAAAAACTCACCATTGTTTTTTTTAATTCATAAGCAAGATGGCACAGAACAAATGTAAAACGGAAAAAAAATGTAAATTAACATAATAGGCCACGCAAAATATTAGCTCTAGTTTCCAAACACTCGGACAATTACAAAATCAATCCCACATTTTGGCTTCCAGATGTAGCCTAAATTATGTTGATGGAGGTGAAGTCAAACTTTTTAGATTAACTCTGTTTATGGCAACATGCGTCTTGCCCGTGACAAACTGCAACGATGCAATGCTGTCGCTAGATGGCTCCATGTGTTTATACAGTGGAAGTTCGGACAGGGGCTCGGTTGGCGAACCCAGCTCTAGTCGCCCAAGCCACACGCAGACCAGACTGCAACATCTGTGGAGTTAAACGACTTCCTAACCAGACTAATTTGAAGAGTCGGAAACAAAACCAGACGACTGTCTTAAACTAAAAAGGTGGTCACCTGCTGTTTGCTTGTAGACCAAGTCACAACAACAATGTCCCCTAGTCTTCTTGACGGATCTCAACTTGTAGGCAGTAACTGGATAGACTACTCATAGAATCTCTGTTTAGGCGAGGGGCGTTGGACTGTTGAATGATTAGTGAATACGGTTGCATGTTTAAATTACATTAATATGATAATAATGCGCACATCAACGCACAGTCAAGCATGCACACCTGCACACACTCAGTTAAAAGCCCGATTGGGAAACTCCAACTCCCATTGTCATTGTGATACAGCACTTTACAGCACACAAGTGTTCACTGCACATTGCACCCAACAAAATAGCATTTATGCCTCACCCGTGCAAGGGTGCAGCCCCTAATGCCGCATACAATACGATTAATTGAAATGTAGGCCACTGTGTGTATTCCTTTGTCAAGGTCGAAGTCAACTTGGATGCAAAACGCCCGGACATCCTCTGATGTTTGTTTTTGCCGCGTTTGTGAACACTAATTTTTAAATCACAAAATTGCATGCTCTTTGTTCAAACGTAGCCAGGCTGCGCCCTCCTAGTGACGCAACACCTTCGGCGGCGTTGCTTCTATCTCGATTGCAAGTCTATGATAATCAGGCAAGTTCAAACGTGTTCTGAACATCATAAGGCCACAATTAAAGCAGAAAAAAACATTTTATGTAGTTGATTAAAAATGTGTGGTAGGTTTTTTTTTTTTTTTAATGTGCAGACCATGATCTATTGGCCCTCTATGCATTTGCCCAATGATCTCTCTGAGCTTTCCCCCAAAATAGATTGATGAAACTCGAATTTTAACCGTGGCAGGTGTCATTAGCGCATGATTAAGGCTCCCTTAATTCTGGTGTAAAGCTTTAATTATCTAACAGCTGGGAGGACATTGAATACAATGTACGGTGGCCAATGTCTGGATAACATTTTACAACACAGGAAACTTCACAACAACTACCCATGGGTATGTTTCTCAAAAGCATCATTGCCAGTTGCCTAAATCAGTTGACAACTTTGGTTGGCTTCAGTAGGCTAATTTCCATTGGCAACCAAGTAAATTGAGAAACGGGGTCCTGGCACTTAACATTGTTTTTTGGAGATAGGCTACATGGACTTATAGTTGTGAACGCCGAGGGCCCAAAATGCTTTTAAAAGGAGACACGGAGTGTTGCATTGTTATAAGAAAGCTGTTGGGGGCGCCAGAGGACACGGATGAGTCTTCCCTCGTGCAGCTGTCTAGCTCCCCTGCCGTACGCAGCAGGGACACCGCGCGCATTCCCCGTTAACCTCGCCATTACGAGCTAGTCCCTCACCACATTCCACGCTTGCTCACTCTAATCTCGATATCATGGCACTTAATTTCCCTCTCTCGTCATTAATTTCACAATTGAAGCACGGAGGGTGTACAGTCAAGAAAATGCTAAAAGCATGCGAAATAATACTTTATTTTGCACCAAAATATATCAGCATTACATGAGCGTTTTTCCCCTATGAGCCCATTATAAAAGGCGTGTGGTGTAATTCATCATAATTATGATTCATGATGACACTTCTGCATAGTGACTGGATGCAGACCTGATTCTATTACGCCACTGTTTCCCCCATCAGACTGCATGGTGCTGAAATTAGACAATGTGTGACTGAAGTGTGCAATTATTAAACTTATACTATTGGGAGACACAGCAAGCTATGGCATTATTGGTCTGAAGAAAAAATCCGCTTTTCAAAATCGTGATTGAATTAACATTCAACTGGAGCATTCAACATCGTTCCACAATTGTTGAAGATGAAATTGCGTCGTTTTATTGTAATCCACACAATAGGCTACACATGGCTTTAAGTAGAACAAATTCAATTCGAAGTGTTATTCGTTCATATCGAAATAATTACTGATCTACAGCAGTCACTGTCATCAAGTTATAAGACAGGGCAGCCTGTATTCGGGTCATTTACGTAAAAATATCTTCCCAATAACACTTTCTTTTAACTGATTATATGTTGCCGTTTCCAAAAATGCACAATTATTCCTTTGTATTTTTTAAAGGCTTTTTGCGAAACGAAAGCGCATAGGACTATTAACCAAATTGAGATTCGAAACAGGCTGAGTGAAATTATCGACAGTTGAAAAAAAGGAAAAAAAACAGAGGGAGGTGGCGACAACAGAAGGGAGGAACAATAGAGAATCAAAGTGTAATGATATTCCTAAATGAAGAGGGAAATGTTGCCGCGCTCATTTTATTAATCAGACTGTCAATTTCACCCCAGAGGCCAAGCCCAGGAGCGATCTAAAGCTGCCTCTGATCAAGCGAGGGACACAAGCTCCACTCTTCACTTCTCTCCTCTCCTCTCCTCACTTCTCTCCTCTCCTCTCCCACTCCACCTGGATCCGTGCGTCTGACCGCAGGCCGCCTCCATCATCAGCTGACAGGGCGCGTGTATTTATTTGCTTATAAACCTGTTACAATAAATGATCATTCCAAGGGCTGCACGCGCACCTTTCTCTCCGCCTGCAAACCTCTTTTTTGATGAATGACATTTTGGACTGGATAGAGGATGCACGGGTCATTTTGAGCAGTCATTCGTTGCACGCCTTTGGTTTTCTCTGCTCTCTTTCTGCCGTCTCGCTCATAAAAAGGTGTTATATTATTTAGAGAGGACTGCAGAGCTGCATGCGGATTAGCGCTGCCGCCACAACTCACCGGAGCACCACACTTGGAACTTTTGCCTTTTTTATCGGAGAAATCTTCCATGATGGAGAGGATAAGAAAAGAGATGATCCTGATGGAGCGGGGTCTACACAGCCCAGTGGCCGGGAAGAGGCTATCCAATCTGTCGGACTCGAATGGAAACACGGTGTTGGAGGCCCTGGAAAATTCCCAACACAGTGGCCGCCTAAGCCCACGACTAACCTCCGGCTCGCTGCACGGGAGTCTTGGGGATATCCCCACGAAAGGGAAATTCGAAATCGACAGTTTGTTCGCCCCACACCACGATACCTCGTCCACAGAGATATCCTCCTCAGAAAACAGGAAGAAAATGAGCATGTACGCAGAAGTTTCTCCAGACTCCGATATTAACAGTGATGTTGAAGTGGGATGCCCATCTCATCGCTCCCCGGGCAGTGTGAGCCAACACAAGGAAAATAATAAAGGTAGATTTCAGCATTTCTTTCTTCAGAGGCATTTAAATTACATATTATTTGACTAATTCTGGTTTTACGCACATATAACGTTATGTGGAAATTTTTATTTTCTGGAAATTGCAGTAAAATAAATCGGTTGATTCTGTTACAAGAACAATTTAGAATTCATTTATTTTAAACTGGAAATCAATGATAAATGTAAAGGAAACTCAACATGGTTGTATTTTTTAGCTGTTATGTATCCTTTTAATAGGAATTGTTCTCAATAAATGTTAAACACAAGCATTGTTAATTGTTTTGTTGACAATTATGTAGTGTCTTACAACTTTGCCTCTTCTCATTTTTAGGATATTCAGACAGAGACTCTGGGGCATCAAACAGCTCATCCATGTCCAACATGAACGGTAACTCGATTGGAAGCTCCAACAGCTCAAACGCGGACCAGGTGAGAAGGTACCGAACGGCGTTTACGAGGGAACAGATTGGCAGGCTGGAGAAGGAGTTTTACAGGGAAAATTATGTTTCGAGACCGAGGAGATGTGAACTGGCTGCAGCGCTGAATTTACCTGAAACTACAATTAAGGTAAGACCGAATGATGGCACTGGGTGGAAGTGACTTTCTTTGACTAAAGTGTTTTTATTTGTAACGTTCTACTCGTTCGTAAAAATAGATTAGCCAGCTTGTGCACAGTAGCCAGATGCTAGCTAACACACACACACACACACACACACACACACACACACACACACACACACACACACACACACACACACACACACACACACACACACCACGAGGTAAGGAAACTTGAGCTAGTTGTTTTGAATTGATCACCATGAAAATTGTATTCAATCTCATCCA
The DNA here is from genome assembly GCF_034702125.1 of Engraulis encrasicolus. NCBI lineage: Eukaryota > Metazoa > Chordata > Actinopteri > Clupeiformes > Engraulidae > Engraulis > Engraulis encrasicolus. Next base: position 19,428,243 of record NC_085869.1, read on the forward strand.
AATGTAATTTAAACGTGTACTGGCCCTCTACTTTGTCTTGATAACACGGTTTGTTTTGCACTTGCCAGACAGATTGTCTTATTATAATTTATACAAGGCCAAACAAGAACTTGTGTTTGATTTGTAATTCCACTGAATAGCTTTGTAATGTGACTACAAAGCCACAAAGGCAATTTCCACACAAATACAGGAGGCTTATTTTGCACATTCCACAAAACACTTTTTTCTAAAAAGGAATGAAACGGTTTCCCGGCTTATAAGACAACAGTGGACAGGTGCACTTCACCTGCTATTATTTTTTGCTAAAGGCTTAGGAACCGCTTGGTTTTGTGTGCAGGTGTGGTTCCAAAACAGGAGGATGAAGGATAAGAGGCAGCGTTTGGCCATGTCCTGGCCACATCCAGCAGACCCCAGTTTCTACACCTATATGATGA
>NC_085869.1:19433676-19513676 GCF_034702125.1 Engraulis encrasicolus
ATTCACATGATACGGTGATCCAGTTTACTGTGATTCAAAACCTTCAGTTGATGGCAAAGTAAACCAAAGTTTTTCAAAAAAAAGGGCAACAAAAATATGCAGATCGGATCAGGCCGGTCTGCAGTGGGTCTGCACATGTTCTCATGGGAATGACATGTAATGGAGAAATAGGCACACGGTCAACTGTTGGACTGTACAGACGACAATGACGACTCATTATAATCGCTGGCAAGCTACAACTTACTGTATGATCTTCCTGCGGTTATGACGGAGAATGAAATGCAATGGGTTAATGTGCACATCCTTTACAAAAAGAAATTCTTAAACTGAACGGTTAAAATTACTAGGCCCATGATATAGCCTATTGCTAACTGTGAAGACAATACTTTTTCCAACCCTTAGTCCCTCTGCAATCAGTGACTGGATGCGCCCTCATTTCAGTCAGTTATGCACAGGCCTTACGCACAGCAGCTGTGCACGCTGTCAGTCACAGAGTGCATGCAAATATGTCAGTCAACAGATAGCAGGGCGATTCTCCAACAGCATATCTGTATTCTAAAGACAAGTGCTTGCCATATGTTTCTATGGCTTCATATGCATTCAATTGAGATCCAAATAGAAACCCTGGTAAGTGTATAGCCTATATTTAGAACATTTTAACGAGATTAAACATGTTTAATCAAAATAGAGGATGTGCTGGAAATTATGGATACTACTGAACACGTTTACCATTTGCCAGGTATAAAATATTTCAAAGAAGAAATGGGGGTAAATTGTGCATCCAGTTCCTGGACATCTTACATGAATATATAGAACAGTCATATTTCCATCTTGCAAAAAAAAAATAAAAAAATAAACAGTGCCGATGCATTTGTGAGTCCCAATCCGTCCTGGCCGTCTTCAAAGTGCTCTTCCTGAATCTCAGGAACATTATGCGGCCAACTAAACACCCTTGACACAGATAGCATGAGTGATGAATACAGGCTGTGATAGGCCACCCATGAAATGCAGGATGAGAGCCTCCTATTAGAAAATATATTTTTGGGACTGGCTGTGGGTGCACTAACAAAAATAACACCCACCCACACACACACACACACACACACACACACACACACACACACACACACACACACACACACACAAACACACACACACACACACACACACACACACCTAGAGCTAGCCTCTCTTCTATACTCACCAAATTATGAAAGAAACTTAAGTGCAACCAATTGAAGAGGTGGTACACAGTAAAATCAGCAGTGTTAATGCAACACACACAGAGTATAGTGTAAGTGTTAACCTGCCTAAGTTTTGACGGAACACTGACAGCTCTATGGTGTATGTTTCAGCCACAACACTTAAGAGGATGCCTGACATCCACACTGACTATTGCATATGAACAGTGAATGCACAGTGAAAACACATCTATCAACATCATTACATGCAAAAGGAGCCTACCAATGGTCTAGATGTGGGAAAACAAAAAGGCCAAAAGAATTGTCATCCATTTAGTTGGTTTAAATAATGAGTATAATATTAACACTAGGGGGGGGGGGGGTAAAGCAAGCTATATTAAAAGGCTATAGGGACTAGGGTGACATTGAAACTGTATAGGCTTAATCAGACACCAGCTTAGGTCATGTTCTGGGATAGTGGAATGCAAAAAATACAAGCTGCTGTCTATTGCCAATCATTGGATCTATCACTGGACTATAAGATCAGACAGTTGTTCTTTAAGGATAAGATTACTGATTATAGAGCTGATTACATTGACATTTTAACTGGATTAACACAGTTCTAGGAATTGCATCACTGACCAAGAGTGTCAAAGCATTGCTCTAAAAATGGCCAAAATCATAATTGTCCATCACCATGAATAGTCCAAGGCTCGTTATGCCCTATTAATATGCATATGACATACATTAGTAAAGACTTGGTCAAAATGTTGGTCAACAATAACAATTTTCTGAGGTTGGTTGTTTGAAATCATATGAGATTACACTGATGCTTCTCACAAAGACTGATGTTTGCAAAGGTTGAATTGTCTTAGTCTAATGCCCATGGCTCAGGGAACGTGAGCGTTATCTTCTGTCTCTACGACGCCATTGCCTACGTTCTAAATAAGCTTCAAAGGATTGAGCGCGTGTTGTAGGCCTACAGCTGTAGGGTCTTGACGTTTTTGGTTTCCTCGTAGTTCAAGTAATTAATTTAGTCACGCTGAGTATTCTGAAATAACACCGGCCTGCTAGGCTATGCACAGGGTGCTGTCCACGCATGTGGTGCTGAAATGTCTGAAATGGTTCGCCAGAAGGAGACATTGAAGTGGCTTCATTAATAGAGCACGAGCTCGCCACCATACGGATTTACACATCACTTAAAGCATGACAGACCTGTGGTGGATGGGCGAAGTAGTTTAACATCCTTACAGATGTGTAAAGAAGAAATGGGTAAAGAAAACAAAGGTTGTGGGTAACGGAGCGCTACCCTGTGCTCCGCCATTAATCCATGTCTTTTAATCAATTCCTTCATAGCGTTTCAACCCAGTTTTTATATTCTAAATTAGGCCAACTATCTTTTTATTTAATTTATTGCAGTTATTCCTTCCGTCTAGACTTCATCTGTAAAAGTAGGGTATCAGACAACCCCCACACACAATGCCTACGGCAACCTAGGCACTCAGAAAACGAATAGCCTTAAAAACGTTAATGTTTGTTTGATGGCACGTAATGCTAAACACATAGTTAGCCTTTAATAGTTTTTTTCATCCGTATGGACAACTCATCTTACCGAACCAGGCATATTAATAACCATACGTATCACAACTTAATTGCTATAGCCTATTAAATATAGCCGAGGTGGCCTACACACACACACACACACACACACGCACACGCACACGCACACGCACACGCACACACACACACACACGCGCGCGCGCGCGATCCGAAAACGTCTGTTGTCATCGATGCTACAGTGAAAAATGACCGCGTCTCCCATACCGCACTGTGACATCTCAAGACAGATTTCAGAGGTCATCGGGGGTCATGGAAATAAAAGCAGTAGATGAGTGTCAAGCAGAACCGGGACAAGTGATACACCTCTACGTTCGCTCAAGTGAGCTCCTAGAAAACCCCATCAGTAGCCTATACCTCCCGGTATTCTCAAGGGCTCCTGACAATTAATCAGGCATCTCTAACCCTCTACTACACCTACAGGCTGCAAGATCTAGTCAGCTTCATAAGGTGTGAAGTAGGACATTTGAAGACAGACAGTGATCCCTACAGCTCGATTAGAAGAACAGCATAGAAGAGCATACTATTTTTTTTAATCCACTTGAATCACTCAATTAAGTTAATATTAGACATTGAAGCACGCAGATCCAGTAAGGTGCAACTTCCAAGGCACCTAATGGGTTCCTCACATGAACCTGCTTAAATCAGGGCTAAGCAAGGAATGCACATGGAATGCACCTGATCCCTCCATTTACAGAAATGCATCTACCATATTTCAGTCAGCATTATAATCATACAGAAATTAACACTTTACCTAGAGATGCCCATAAATTACACCTGACATTGCGTCGACATATAAAAAAAACATCGTAGTTATGATGATGCTTCAAAAAACGTATTAGGATTTTTTATTTTTTTTCATTTCACTTATGGGGATAGGTGACGATCATGATAAGAAGAGTGTGGAAGAGAGGGAGGAGGTACAGTAGGGTTGGAAAGTGTTCAGGCCTGACTCGTCCCCATGGCCATAGTCACCCAAACACGATGTCCAATGAGCACATAACGCTCAATGAACGGGGTGCAGATTTCTGGTGCGTCTGAACATTCCAAAGAAACACATCCAACACAAACTGAAGCTTAGCTTGCGAAACAACAGGCTGCCAAAACTTTTGGCTGTCAGGGCCATTGAAAACGGGCAAGGATATCGACATGGATCTAAACTGCATACCGAAGCATCCTGATCAGACAGCACGGCGGCCCAGAAGGCATGCCTAAACCTATGGGGCACCTAAGTCACGCCCTTCTACTTCCGATACATGGGACAGGAGCTCGCAAAATTTTGAATGCGAGTCAATGGAGCGAGTCAAGCTAAATCCTCATCCCGTTTGGCATGTGCTCCGGATTTCACATATGATGACAGTGAATTTGAAAGGTTTGGATTTGCGTCGTAAGACCACTCATTTTCGGCACGCAAGAAACGTTATTTTAGCTTTTGTGCAGAACTGTGTTGGAGACTACACTTGCGCCTCGCATATCTGACGTGAACCGAGGCACAGCCAACCCTACCGCTGCACCGTGGCTTAAGTGGCTGCACGTCGGACATGCGACGTCTGTAGTGTAGTCCAAATAATTACATATTTTTGCACACTCACAACTCAACAATCGCTTGCCAAGTGAAGTCAACAAGCACACCATTGGTTGTTATTAATTCTGAGGCACAGCATATGTGTGATCGACGGGGAAATGCGAGGTGGGTCGGAAAATAGCTTTGATCAGTCCATTACAGCCCAGTCAAAAGTTTTTCCGTTGCCAGCCCCAGAAGCCGCCCGGAAGGGGTGGAGACTTAGGTGCCCCATTGGCTCTGATTACCTGGCTAGGAAGGTAGACTGTTGTAAGTAAAGCACCAAAGCCAATCATATACACCGGCTACTCATCTTTGCATTATTATGCTTTACAAATACGCACAATAATGTTTTCTCTACGTGTCAAGTATCAAAAAAATACATTACCCTTACCTCTTGGGATTGGGAATGCCCCTCCCTTGTAGAGGCTGATGCTAACTGGTCACATGGCTATAGAGCGTAACTACTACCCGCCAACTTTCCCATTCAGGTTGTGCATGTTCACACACTTTATCAGGAGCGCCATTAACTCATATTTGTCCAGCTTCGCGTGCAGGTGTTTAATCCACGTTGGCCACAGCACAACCTATTTGAAATCCAGCGTTAAACCACCTAGCCAAACATCTAGCACGTTGTCGTGTCGCCTTGTCTACAGCATGTAAACTTTTCGAAACACAACCAAAGTATCTGTGGATATGACAACACTCCATGGTCCAATGCCTTAAAAACTGTTATGTTGTGCATTGACTTACCTTAGCTGAAGTAAATGGGAATCACTCAGGTGATAGTTTTCCTACTTAGGCTACTGCGTACGTGTTGATGGTGGAGCAACCCAGTTGGTGAATTTCCAGGTTCTTCCTTCCAAAACTATAGGAGTCTAACGGACATAGGCAACTTTCTGTGTAAAACTGACATAATATGTATAAAATGAGAATATTCATCTTGATAAGTAACCGTAGGCCCGCAGCATGCACTTCCTGGGATCCATGCTCTTCCTTCCTACGTCACCAACTGAGGACTGTTGATTGCCTGCAGGTGGGCAGTTACCTTTTTTACACTCCAATTTTGTCATTTGAATGTGTTCTCTATTGTTACTTTTCTTCCTGACAATCATTTATGCATATACTTATTTATGCATGTATATAATACATAATTAAATTAAATTGAATTAAATGAATACAATGGTCCAGACAGTGCTGTTTTTGTGTACATAGCATTATTGGTTTGATTGCTTCCACTCTGAATTAATCTGTATAGTTTCTTGCAACTTTGAATAAAAGGTGTTACCCACTATGACATAAAGAACATGCAGCCTAAATTTCAATTCCATGTCTCTCAAAAGAGCTATCACAGGACAACATGATGAAGAGAATGTTTAAGACATGACAATCAAACTAATGTCTCATTCAGCATAATCAGAATTATCCTAGTTCACACGTCCAGCACCATAAAATCAATCAAATATACATCCTTTGGTGGTCCATGTTTATTCGACACTTGTACATGTATTCTTGTTACATATAAATGTTGTGCTTGCTTCACTCTGCTTTATCCCGCTATGCCCCATGCCTTGCCCCCAGTCCTTTCAATTAACATATTCAATACTAAATATATAATCCTGCAAAATAAAATATATTTTTAAAATTATACACAGTATTTTATTTATTTATTATTTATTTTATTTTTTATTATTATAGTACATTATTTTTTTATTCCTACCGAGAGTATGAGGAGAGCATTCATAGCCAAATTTGGTCAGGGCTGACCAGTGGTGTAGTCTACGTAGAACGCGGGTATACGGAGTATACCCACTTCTAAATTTCAGGGATTTCAGTATACCCACTTAAAATTGTTTGATCCATTGTTTTGAATAGCACAAATATATACAGTATACCCACTTCAAAAAATGCTCAAATATACAGTATACCCACCATAAAAAAGTAGACTACACCACTGGGGCTGACTGAGACTGAGCATGTCCACATAAACACATATATCAGATTCAGGGAACAAGGACAGGTTACTGCACAGGCCTACTGGGCCCTGACCCTAGGGCCCAAGAGCCAAGGGGGCCCTGAAGCCCAAACCTTTATCATTATGCCATTTAATAATGATTTGTTGCACTTTAAGTGGGACACTGTGTAGGAAATGCTCAAAAAAGGTACTGCAACTATTCTGCTCGTTGAAACTGGGCTGCCTATTGCCAAATTTGATCTTTACATGAAAGTTTACTAAGTAATAAACAAATATTTTCTAGTATGGTCCAAGTAGAGTCATTTTTGCAGCTAAAAATGGCTATTTTTGGAAATTCAAAATGGCAGACCATGGAGAAGATCCCCCTTGAAGATCCCCACTTCTTTCTCTTGTGCACTTAACTTGGAAACCTGCTGCTACTGAGTATTACATTCCAAACACAATTTCGTTGGCTTTTATTTGACAATGACAATAAAACTCTTGAACTTGAACTTGAGCCTCCATGCTACTTCGTTATTGGTCTATTTTTATTTTATCATATTGTGTTAAAATTGCACTTTAAACTACTGTATTTTCAAAAATTCTCAAGCCCCCAATAACAAAAGCTCTCCAACATCTTCGTTAACCAACCAAATCTTCTCTAAGCTCACGATTCCATGCAGGGGGGGGGGCTTTCTTGTTGTCTGGCCCAGGGGCACATGAAGTCATAATCCATCCCTGGCAAGGGAGCCAGTCAAACGGCTACCTCCCATCCTTTCCTGTGGCTTGGGGCCTCTTCGGTGTCGTACATCCTCTGGATAAAACATTACACTACATTATACTTAGCTGACGCTTTTTATCCAAAGTGACTTACAGTTATTTACAGGGTATTGGTTGCAGTCCCTGGAGCTATGTGGGGTTAGGTGTCTTGCTCAAGGGCACTTCAGCCTTCAAGCACTTCGCACATCCTCTGTAGATAAAACGTTACATTACATTACACTTAGCTGACGCTTTCATCCAAAGCGACTTACAGTTATTTACAGGGTATTGGTTACAGTCCCTGGAGCTATGTGGGGTTAGGTGCCTTGCTCAAGGGCACTTCAGCCATGGATGGAGGCTGAGTGTAGGGAGCGGAGGGATGGGATTCAAACCTGCATCCCTCTGATTTAAAGACCACCTCCCTAACTGTTACACAACGGCTGCCCCTATAAAACAATAAAAGTTTCCCCCTATCAACCAATGCATTGCAAGTTTTAAGTGATGTTTCCATTCAACATCCCCATAGCATATGAGAGAATGAATAGTGCTTTTGCAAGATATTGAATAAAAAACTTCAGTCATCTACAACATTGGGCCTTTGTCATCAGGGAGGACGATGGGAGGAAATAATTTGACTTGCACCCTTAATTAGGATTCTTTGTGGTCCTTCAACAACACAGCAGTGGGGCACATATTGAGTGGATTCCAATCAGCGGACTGGAATGATGATGTCACTGACGACAGAAAATTAATTAAATATCTTGCAAAAGCACAATTCTATTTCTCAATTCATTTTCTCATTTGCAATTGGGATGGTGAATAAAAAATAGTCCCCCAAATGTTGTTGTGGCTAGGCTGACAGCTGGGAAACTTAATGGCTTTCTTCACGGAGGCGGGGTCAGGGGTGGGGCGAGGCCACAAGCACAAGTGGAGGACAGGAGTGTTCATATTGGAATGCACACGTTGAGTAAACTGTGGTTGCATAGGCTCATAGTAATGAAAGCTCACCTGGGAAATTCCAACTCCCATTGTCATTGTGACACAGCACTCCACAGACACAGCACTCCACTGCATAAAATTGCATTTATGCCTCATCTGTGCCAGGGCCTGCCATCAATGGTGCCCCAAGGGAGCAGTGTGGCGGGACAGTACCATGCTCAGGGTACCTCTGTCATGGAGGAGGATGGGAGAAAAAGCACTGGTTCATTACTCCCCCCACCAACCTGGTGGATCAGGAGTTGAACTGGCAACCTTTGGGATACAAGTCTGATGGCCTAACCGCTTACCCATGACTGCCCTAGTAAGCAGACAAGGTACAGTACATAGTACTGAAAAGTTAACTAAATAAATGGTAACAATATAACAGTGCTGGCAGAAATAGTTCAATTTGCTAAATGTATATATCATGTGTTGCTAGACGGATCCCTTGGGATGCTGAACAATTCAATGCATTTGAAGCAGGAATAAGTTACATCCGGTGACATTAACATACATGTATGCCACTGTTTTCTGCCACTGTTTTCACTTCAAAATCCCATTGACCTTAATGTTCCATTTTTTGGTAACACTTTACTTGACACCGGTGTCATATGCATGTCATTACAGTGTCATGGCACAGTTATGCAAGTGTCATAAGCATTATATCGAGGACATAAACATTTTATGACTGTTGGCCTTAAGTAACATTCGGTCATGGCAAAGTCTTTGCCATAACCAAATATCAACGGCCAACAGTCATAAAATGTATATGACATGGACATAATGTTTATGACTTATCTATGACTGTGTCATGACACTATTATGACATGCATATGACATGCATATGACACCGGCATCATGTAAAGTGTTACCCATTTTTTTTACATAGCGATGACAGCTCATGGAACCTTGTTTTGTTATTGTCATTGTTATGGGCTTAGAGCACTGTATACTGTGTAAAAATTGCGTGATAAATAAAACTTTTATTATAACCAATTATTAAATGATCACCCAAAATACACAAGCGCCACTAAAGTGATCCAAAGTAAATTAAAAAGTTCTACATTTAAAAAATGTGCTCAATTACAAAAAGCATTAAAGCAGCTTTTAAATAGTTTAAATATTTAAAGAAAACAAACAACCTGGTCCCGCACAATGCTCCACAATTATCTGCACACTTGCTATCCTGCTATGAACTATAAAAAGACACCAACAACAACATGTCAACAACACAACTTTTGAACTGTTCAAGCTAAAGTACTCACTGTATTAAAGCACGCACAGACTCACAGATTGGCTTTCAGAAACCCTAGGGGCTGATGCCATTCCTTTTCTCAGTATTATCAGTCCAGTTTTTGAGAAGATCCTCTCTGAGGGGACAGATGTCACTATGCAAAAAAAAACGTTTTTTCCAGTGTTTTCCAACCACCTTCACCTCACGTGATTGGTCAAGATGTGTGGAGCAGCAGTGGTGTAGTCTACTTTTTTTATGGTGGGTATACTGTATATTTGAACATTTTTTGAAGTGGGTATACTGTATATATTTGCATGATATTCAAAACAATGGATCAATCAATTTTAAGTGGGTATACTGAAATCCCTGAAATTTAGAAGTGGGAATACTCCGTATACCCGCGTTCTACGTAGACTACACCACTGTGGAGCAGCATACTTGACATGAGGGCAGTGTAGACAGTAAGTCACCGAAAGACAAAAAAAGGCTCCCAGGATCCTGAAACAGCTCCCATTGTGGAGCCAGTTCCCATCGCTCACTCTTAGAGCGGGCTCGTTGGCCACCTACATATCATTGTAAAGTAGTGTTTCTCAACAGGGGCGCTACAGCCCCACTGGGGGCGTTGAGGAGTCCTTGGCGGGCATTGAGATGAGAAGGATACAGCTGAGTGGGGTTGGGGCTTACCCATTGGGGGGCATTAGTCTTTTTTATTTTTCAATATCAAGGGGGGCGTTGGCAGGCTTATGATGAGGTCAACGGGGCGTTTGTTCAAAATAGGTTATGAACCACTGAGGTAAAGGTAATTAGCATACTAGTACATGCATTGCTATGGAGTGTAGATGTTTTAAAAGTAATTAGCATACCAGTATGTGCAATCCTAAACTTGCCTATCCGGTGGGGAATCCTTGTTTCCAGCTTTATGCTCCTGCCCAAGACCCTGCTGTGGTCTGTGGGAAAACCACACTTGCCAGATTTGGGGTGTGTTTCTCAAACAACAACGTAGGATAGCATTGAACCAACATAGTATGATGGAAAGGAACAGTCCACCCTTTTTTGATTTTCACATATTTGCAGTATTTCCAAGCATTATTCACAAATTTTCACATTTTCATCTACTTCTGTGATATCAGCCTCTCCGGTTAGGGGCATTCCACCGGTGGAGACATGAATATGTATTGAAAGTGCGTCATATATGTAGTAGAATAGTACCATAAATTTCTAATTTGGTGCCTTTTTGACCGAGAAAAGGCAGGAAATGACTTTTTAGTGCTTGTGGATTTGTGACAACAATCCCCATAATGCATGCAATGCTCAAGTTTCACAGGCCACACCCAGGCAGCTCTGCCATTGACTTACTGGAGCCTCAATGCCAGTGATTTCAAAAGCACTGGCACACTGATCTGTAACAGGTCTGTTAGCGCATTAGGTCCAACCCCCTATGGGAGGGGTTGAAAGGGTGGGGAAAAGGCTTGTAGTCTCAAGAGAAATCCACCTCTCTTACACTTCCTCCTACAATGATGCAAAATGATGATTTTTACATCATTGTAGGAGGAAGTGTTAAGAGGTGAATACGGATTTCTCCTGTCTCAGGGGGAATTGAGAGAGTGTTGCACGACCATTCAAAAGTATGACTGGGTGTCTAGCAATGGAAAGCCTAATGCAAATGGGTGGAGTGTCCCTTTAAGAACCAACACTGATTGCAGATCTATTTTGCCAACTTAGACATTAGAGGTAATAACCAAATATGCCCCCAAAATAGATATTCCGCAGGGCTGTCCACAGATAATTTCTCTTTTTTTCATCCTTTCAATCTGTTTTTGCTGGTCATATGTAACTTTTGTCAATGCCCTCCAGCAGTGGGATCACTATCTTTTTCTCTGTGCCAGGTGGCACAGGAAGAACACTGTCAGAGTCCTGTAAAATGAGCTTTGCTGGCCACTGACGTGCATGTGTCTGCTGAAATGGTCAGAAAAAAACGACCACACATGGGGCATATCCTCATTAGCCAGGCCATGCCCTCCTAGTGACACAAAACCTGCGGCGTTGCTTCTAGTAAGGCCAAGAGCAATGTAAATATCGTTTCTGATCTCCGTAAAAAACGGGAACTCCACCCACTTTGTCGGAAACCAGTCAACCATGCCGTTTAGGAAACGTTATTTGTTATGCCCTTGGTCAGACCAAGTCTCGAAGGGATTTGAAAGTCGCTGATAATCAGGCTATAGCCTCACAGTCCAACACTATGGAGCATGATTTTGGTATATATGAGAACATCAAGAACGGCATATTCATCACTGGTGCCTTGTTCTCTTCACAAATGAGAGCAGGTTCGTACTGAATGAGTAGCTTGAAGCCTGCACATCCAAAAAAACTTCTGACCTGGGAGCAGAACAACCAAATGACCAGATGAAGATGAGAAAAAGTCAGCTACAAACCAGCATTTTTTTGGGACAATGAAACGTTATGTGAAAATAAAAAAAAGTGGGAGCAAAAGAAATCCTGGTTTGTAGCAGACTTTTTCTCATCTTCTCATCTTCAGCAGGTTCGTACTGAACACAGGAGACAGACGTGGCAGAGTCTGGAGATGCCATGGAGAATCATGGAGTCACGCGGCCTGCAACATAATTTGTGAAGAGTTCAAGGCGCAAATGGCAAATATGCCAACTTTGATGTTCTCTTGCACTTTGTTTTTATTGCACAAACTGTGCACACTGAGGAAGGCACACATGAAGCGCTTTTATGCAATAAAAACACAGTTTATGCAAGGTGCTGAGTTGAACATTTGGGCCAGCACCCTCACAGTTTTAAAAAAATAAACAGTGACGCCTGCTCCAAGTGGAATATTAACTTTTGCATTTGCAAATCACAGCCCACAGGGTTGGGCAGTAAGCATAGGCCCCACGTGTGGATGTTTGGCCTTCATACCCTCCTTATGGAATCTGATCCTGACCATTTAAGCAGAAACAGGGCTGTTAAACTCTGTCAGTGATCTTCTTGTGCCTCCTGGAACAAATAAGGAGATGGGGATCCCGCTGCTGGGGTGCGATTCTGGAACGTTAGCATCTTTCTACAGATGTACTTTAAAGTTATCTACTTACTTCAAGGCGAAATACGTGCATTTCTCGAAACCTTAACATTCCCACAGTAAGCCCAAAGTAGTGTGGCTACTTTCCTGAGTCCACACCGCTACTTACTTTCTTGTCATTGCCGTGCATGACCAAAGAAGCAACAAGAGACAAGCATAAATAGCCCTTTTGATTGGATGACAACCACATGTGTCTTGCTGACTCGTGATTCAGCTGTTTCCTCCTAAATTCAGTGCGTGAACTAGAAAGCAATAATGTACAACCACCACCAGCACATTTGATTGGATGTCACCGCTGACACCATGACTCAGCCGTTTCCTCCACAACACACCTCGTAATTTCTTTGTGAAAAAACACAGCCGTGGCTGGCATTACAATTTGACACCGTCCGCACCAATAATGCAGTATTATCTGCATGCCGTTTGGATTTCGTTTCATTCCGAGGTGTAATTTGTAAAATATTTGGATAAGAAAGTAGTGTTTCCTCCCGGAAATGCACCTGTTGAAGTGTCAAACCCCTTAAAAAAATTGGTGCGAATTTCATTACATACAGTCATGGCCAAAAGTATTGGCACCCCTTCAATTCTGATAGAAAATACTCAATTTATTCCAGAAAATGGTTGCAATCACACATTCTTTGCTATTAATATCTTCATTTGTTTTTCTTGCAATGAAAAACCACAAAAGAGAATGAAAAAAGTCAAATGAATGATCATTTTACACAAAACTCAAAAAATGGGCCGGACAAAAGTATTGACACCCTCAGCCTAATACTTGGTAGCACAACCTTTAGACAAAATATCTGCGAACAGCCACTTGCGGTAACCATCAATGAGCTTCCTACAACACTCTGCTGGAATTTTAGACTATCCTTCTTGAAGTTTGAAGGGTGCTTTCTCCAAACTGCCACTGTGAGACCCCTCCACAGGTTTTCTATGGGATTAGGGGGTGGACTCCTACATTATGCAGCAAAATTTGTTGATAATCTTCAGACTTCATAATTCCATGCACATGGTCAAGCAGTCCAGTGCCAGAGGCAGCAAAGCAACCTCAAAACATCAGGGAACCTCTGCCATGTTTGACTGTACAGACCGTATTCTTTTCTTTGAAGGCCTCAGTGTTTTCCTCTCCATTCAAATGAATGCAGGAAAAAAGATGAGGCCTTCAAAGAAAATAACTTGGTCCGTACAGTCAAACATGGCAGAGGTTCCCCGATGTTTTGAGGTTGCTTTGCTGCCTCTGGCACTGGACTGCTTGACCGTGTGCATGAAATTATGAAGTCTAAAGACTATCAACAAATTTTGCTGCATAATGTAGGAGTCCACCCCCTAATCCCATAGAAAACCTGTGGAGGGGTCTCACAGTGGCGGTTTGGAGAAAGCACCCTTCAAATCTCAAGAAGGATGGTCTAAAATTCCAGCAGAGTGTTGTAGGAAGCTCATTGATGGTTACCGCAAGTGGCTGTTCACAGATATTTTGTCTAAAGGTTGTGCTACCAAGTATTGGGCTGAGGGTGTCAATACTTTTGTCCGGCCCATTTTTGGAGTTTTGTGTAAAATGATCATTCATTTGACTTTTTTTCATTCTCTTTTGTGTTTTTTCATTACAAGAAAAACAAATGAAGATATTAATAACAAAGCATTTTTGATTGCAACCATTTTCTGGAAGAAATTGAGTATTTTCTAACAGAATTGAAGGGGTGCCAATACTTTTGGCCATGACTGTAGCCTAGTGGTATTTACGCTTGCATCCCAATGGGAAAACAGAAGCCACGCAGGTTTGAATCCACATGGTTGCAGTGCCAACATTTTGGAAATATCTGGCAGAAATAGATCATTTATTTTGTGCATTACCAACACACACGTGCAGCCAAGGGAAATGTGTTATACTGTAGGGTCCAAAACACGAATTTACGAGTTGTTGTCAACATGCTGCACAGCGGATTCGAACCCGCGTGGCTCGCGTCTTCCCATTGATAGGCAAGCGTAAATACCACTAGGCTATGAAATAAAATTTGCGCAAAATTTTTGTTGATTACTTTCCACTTAAACCAGTGAATTTGCGGGAGCAACCAATATTTTTTAATCCAAATATTTCACAAATTACACATCGAAATGAGGCGAAATTCAATCGATATACAGCTAAAAGTATATTATTAATGTGGGATTCATCCGATTCCAAGGATATTACTTTTTTTTTCACGAACAAATGACATGACGTGAATTTGTGTTCTGAACACTCTCGCAGCTGTATCATGACTTTGTGTGCATGTCGATTGATTTTCAGTGCTTTTGCACCACAGGATTAAAAGATATTGACACATTTGTGGTCAAATATGTACTACAACTTTAGCTAATGGGTGGAGTCACACTCTGAAGTAGACTAGCGCTGTGTGTTACTTGGGGTGGCTGAGGTGATGTCTGGACTCAATGGATCTACTCCAGCTGTACTTCAACTTCACTTCAACTTCACTGTCGAGATACGGATAGGAGGCGCCTCACTTTCAAAGTCACCACTACTTCAAAGTGCGCATTACTCCAAACAGTAGTTACTTCGTGTGCTAACGTTCGAGACACAGGAGGTAGCAACTTTCATAGTATTTACTCTACTAGTCTGTTAGCAACTTCGCAATGGAGAAACGAAGCCCTGGGTTGTACGTAAACCCTCCTATGGCTTCCTGCCCTGGTGTACTGACATGTCTCCCGAGAAAATTGATAAGATGGAGACAATTCATGAGGAGTTTCTTCCGGGATCCATATGTCGTAAGGCTCTAAACTGCAGTCCTATGGCAACCATGCATGCCCCTTTAGGAGACTAGGAGAATGAATGGGGTTCAATGGAAAAGTCATGCCCATTTAGGAGACCTGACTTGATCCCACTTTGTTGCATCGGTGAAGCATGCTACACTTATCTTCATCTACCATATTGAAAATATGTTCAATGCCTCCTTGGATTTCCTCCATGCTCTGGACACTATGCTGAAAGTGTTTTTATCAAAATGTACTGTGGTCCATGGTGCCATGACAATCTAAATAATGCTTCACGATCAAAAGCAAGAGACAAAATGCCCCGATGTAATATAGCCTCTATACTAGCTTAGAAAGGCAGTTGAATGTTTCCCCTGCCCCCCAAAATGTCTGCACGCCACTGATGATAGACACCACCTCATGGTACCTCTAGAGATTTAATAGGCATATTTGACTTAAAGGGACACTGTGTGAGATGTTTAGTTGTTTATTTCCAGAATTCATGCTGCCCATTCACTAATGTTACCTTTTTCATGAATACTTACCACCACCATCAAATTCTAAGTATTCATTATGACTGGAAAAATAGCACTTTTCATACATGAAAAGGGGGATCTTCTCCATGGTCCGCCATTTTGAATTTCCAAAAATAGCCATTTTTAGCTGCAAAAATGACTCTACTTGGACCATACTAGAAAATATTTGTTTATTACTTAGTTCACTTTCATGTAAAGATCAAATTTGGCAATAGGCAGCCCAGTTTCAATGAGCAGCATAGTTGCAGTACCTTTTTTGACCATTTCCTGCACAGTGTACCTTTAAATCGTCAACCAACATTGATCAATGACTGTCTACTTGCTGTCATCATGTACTGTCTGTCAACAACACATACATCAACTCAAACACAAATCCTCATGTAACGGAAGCCAATTAACAGTGTGGCGTGGAACGTTAGAAAACCTCTCTCCCGAAACCTCAATTCTTTCAGACCAGCCCATTAGCTCAGCGGTATCGTAATGTGCCTCCCATTGCCGAACCTCGGCATTGACAAGGTGGCAAGTTCGCGGCCGAGAGAGGGACGAACTGCACCTCTGTTACACTGACAAGACTATTAGCTCGCACCAGTTTGATCCAGACTACGTAGCATATGATGATGGCCGCCTTGTGTGGTGTAGGGTGAAAGGTGGGGAGGAGTAGTTGTGGTGGGATGCATTGCAAACTTCAGTGAATTTTGACCAACCAGTTCAAAGGTGTGCCATCAATCGAGTTAAACAACTGCAAGAATTGCATGGTCCGTCTGCAGACGTGTAATCCTGTGAGTGTTTGAGACCATGTGACTTCACTTGGTCACACCGTCGTGACATCAGCACTATGTTTGTGGTCAAGTCGAACACATTTTCTTTTTTTAAAGTACTTTTTGGGGGCTTTTTGGGCTTTATTACTACATGAGCATGACAGTATGAGAGTAGACAGGAAACGATAGGGAGAGAGAGACGGGGCAGGGCCGGAAAATGACCCCGGCTGGACTCGAACCGGGGTACCCATGGGCTTAGTGCACTGCGCCACAGCGCTCCCACCAACCATCATGCAACATTTTTAACCCAGACTGCATTGCTGACGGGCGAATACAGCCATCTTAAAATGTTGCAAAATGACGAGCACGCTTACTGACAAAAGTCGCATGTGACCAAAAAAATAAAATCGAAAGGATTAAAGAGAAAAGGTCTGTGCCAGCAGAATCATTTTAGGGAATGTCTTGACTTTTACCTCTAACAATTGGTAAAGTGGATTCACAATCAATGTTGCTTCCTCACTCGGCAGATTTCTATCACACAAATATGATTGGCTTGGAGTTGCATTGCGTTGCTTTGGTATGCCCTTAATTTTTTAAACGGTGGTTTTAAGTAAAATGTTAAAATTACGCTGCAAATGTCTGATATTTCACAGTCATGAGATGTATGTAAAAGGGTATGTCATATGAATGTAATAGGGCATGTCAAATGGAGTGAATCGTTGCATCATTTTACATGGCAAAATTTAAATTCAAACTTTTGTAGACCTGCTGACAGATACCTGTCCAAGTTAACATTTTTTGAGATTTCAACATCATGTTTTTAAGAATTAAAAGAATTAACCATGTTTTTTAAGAATGAAAATTTGGTTTTATAGGAACTTTTTAACATTGTAACATTCGACATGTGACACAGAAACACTTGACCATCCTTTTGAAATGTCAACTCATCTGGATTTTGAGCACAGTTACAGTTCATTACATAACACTTAGCTGACACTTTTATCCAAAGCAACCTACAGTTATTACAGGGTATTGGTAACAGTCCCCAGAGCAGTATGATGATAGGTGTCTTGCTCAGGGACTCCTCAACCATGGAGTGCAGTAGGGAGTCCAAGGCTGGGATTCGAACCTCCAACCCTCTGATCTATATTCTGACTCTCACCAGATACATGGGATCCACCTTCACAACAAGGTCTCCGGTGGTGTGTTTCATCAAAGAAATCCTTGCACGTGATTGGGGAAACATTTCATTTCCAATGAGCTGCTATGTTAACTACTCACAGATTCGAAAACACAGATAAAATTACAGAATCAATGTCAATGAGTAAGTCCATGCGAGCTGCCATTTTTGCTGAAACAACTGTCGCATTTCACATATTTTCCCCCTTTTCTACTATGTTTCAATGTTGACTACGACACATCTCTGAAAATCCTGACATCCTGATTGGTTCATCTGCATTTTAGTTTGGGAGCAGGGCTGAAAATCCTGCAATCCTGATTCCTCTGCATTTTAGTTTGGAAGCAGGGCGAGTGTGGAGGTCCTCCAGACCCTCGTGTGAGCTCACAAAGCTAGGCGGAAATACACAAGAGTCTGGCGAGAGTCAGGCTTCTGATCTCTTAACCATTAGGCAGGCCACGGCTGCCCAGTTACTTATCTTGTCATGCTGCAGCATGTATGTTAATCAGGGCTCCTCCGGTGTAACTTATTTTTCTGTCACATAGTCTTATTACACAAATGACCAAAATATCTCCTCAAAAGGTACATTGTACAATGTCGACAATAGAAGCCGACTTGGCAGACAAAATTCCTGAATTACAAATAATATTTCTAGTTCATCATATCGATTTTTTTGAGAATATCACCTTTATGACATCTTGAAATATTTGGGTCAAAGTTATTATTGTAATTCCTAATTGATATTTTAACCATAATGCACTCAGTATTTTATCAAAATGTACTGTATAAAATCACAATACATTAGACCTGGTCTTCAAAATCTTACTAATCCAAGCAAGTTATGAGAGTTTTGTCCAATTGGACCCCTTTTCTACTATAGAAAAACATAGGAACACAAAAATTGGCATCACATCATTGACCCTTAGTCGAAAGCCCATTGGGAAACTCCAACTCCCATTGTCACAGCACTCCACAGCACACAAGTGAACATTGCACACTGCACACAACTAAATTGCATTTATGTGATCTGTGTGCCACCCTCCACCCCAGAAGATACCCCCCTTGCAAACATGCTGACTCCTGCAACACTCCATGAATTCACTCTACTCTCTGAAGAAGACGTTTCCAAACACATCACAAGGAGCCGTCCCACTATCTGCCTACTGGACCCAGTGCCCACAAACCCTCTTCAAGACATTGCCCAAACAGTGGTCCCAGTGATCACATTCATCATGAACTCCTCACTCTCCACTAGAACTGTCCCCTCCGCCTTCAAACAAGCAAGGGTGACACCACTACTGAAGAAGCCTACACTAAACCCTGCTAATGTTGAAATCTACAGACCGGTCTCACTGCTTCCCTTCCAATCCAAGACACTAGAAAGGGCAGTTGCAAAGCAGGTCTGAAACTGCGCTACTCTCAGTGACTGAAGCTCTAAGGACTGCAAGAACGGAAGGACTATCCTCGGTCCTCATCCTACTAGACCTGTCTGCAGCCTTTGACACAGTCAACCACAAGATCCTCCTGAGGATACTCATGGCCATGGGAATCACTGGCGTTGTCCACTCATGGTTCAACTCCTACCTATCTGGACACACCTTCAGTGTATCATGGCAAGGGAAACTGTCTTCTACTCGCACCCTCTCCACAGGGGTACCCCACGGATCAGTGCTGGGACCCCTTCTGTTTGCAATATACACCTCCTCCCTGGGGCGTGTCATTCAAACACATGGGTTCTCCTACCACTGCTATGCTGATGACACCCAGATGTACCTGTCTATCCGTCCAGAAGACACCACGGTATCGGCACGCATCTCTGCCTGCCACACCGACTTGTCAACATGGATGAAGGACCACCACCTACAGCTGAACCTGGCCAAGACAGAGTTCCTGGTGATCCCAGCTAAAGAGTCACTCAGTCACAACATCAACCTCAATATTGGCTCCACCATTGTGAGCCCAAACAAAGTAGCCAAAAACCTTGGCGTCATGATTGACGACGAGCTGTCATGCTCCAACTACTTCAACTCAGTCACCCAGACCTGTCGATTCCAGATGTCCAACGTACGGAATATCAGACCTGTGCTGACACAATATTCTACACAACGACTGGTCCAGGCCACGGTCCTGTCCTGCGTTGACTACTGCAACTCACTCAGTCATGACAGGTCTACCTGCTTGTGTGCTAAAACATCTGCAGATGATCCAGAATCAGCGGCACACTTGATATTCAATCAACCCAATAGGACCCATGTTACTCCTCTGTTTATTGAGTTGCACTGGCTACCGATTGCCGCCCGGATCAAGTACAAGGCATTGACCCTTGCCTACAAAACCATCGCAGGAACGGCCTCAGCTTGTCTGAAGGACCTACTAACGCCTTGTGTTACTGGAAGAGAACTGCGCTCATCCAGCACAAGCCGTCTGGCTCTGCCATCCAGTCACTCTAGGTAATCCCAGTCAAGACTGTTGTCCGTTGGTCTCCCAGAAGCAGCAAGACTAATAAGCACATCTCTTGCAGCCTTCAAGAAACAAGTAAAGACCTTCCTCTTTCGAGAGGAGCTACTAAACTAATGCCTGAGCTGACCTAGCCCCAGGGCAGACTCTTGACATGATGTTTAGTTTAGTCTAGTTTAGTTTAGTTTGAGTGTGTGTGTGTGTGTGCGTGTGTATGTGTTTGTGTGTGTGCTGTGTGTGTACTCTTTATTAATAATAATAAAAAAAAACTAACCCCTCTTTGCAACTGCACTTGTTGTTCTGTATATTTCCTGTGCACTTTGTATTTGCTTGTGATGTTGGCTTGATTATGTCCTCTTCTGAAAGTCGCTTTGGTTATAAAGCGTCTGCCAAATGCAATGTAATGTAATGTAATGCCTCGCTACACAGTCTCACCCCAAGTAGTCAATTTTTGACTACTCAATTTTTGACACCCCAAGACTGCAATTTTTGACGTCTTGGGTATTCCTTCCACGTCACATTTTGACTATGTCCTCAAAGGCGCCCCCTTGTGGCAGCATAACGTCTAGGAATAGGTTCAGGGTTAGGCCACATAGTCAAAATGTGACGTGGAAGGAATACCCAAGACGTCAAAAATTGCCGTCTGGTCCAAGGTAGTCAGAAATTGACTACTTGGGGTGAGACTGCGTTGTGCCTCACCGGTGCCAGGGGGCAGACCCCAATGGCGCCCCAAGGGAGCAGTGCGGCGGGGCGGTAGCCTACCATGCTCAGGGTACCTCAGACATGGAGTAGGATGGGAGAGAGCGCTGGTTAATTACTCCCCCCCACCAACTTGGCGGGTCGGGAGTTGAACCGGAAACCTTTGGTCTACTTAAGTGGAATCTCTGGATGAAATACAACTAATTTGGGAGTTGGTCAGTTGGTGAGGGGTCATTGTGCTGGACTGTGTCTGCAATGGTGTTTCACGTCGGTGGCTCATGAGTTTGAATCCAGCTGAATATTAATGAAGCAGGTGATATTTTTGAGATTATAGGCCCGTTTGCAACCACGCAGATATTTCACAGACTACGATGAGGTCTGCTTTGTCGTGGAAAGGTGGGGATAAATGCTCTGCAACCAACTTGAGCTGAATGAATACCATCGTGATTTCCAAAGAGATTACATTGCACATGCATGCTGGCCAGACTGCATCCTCCAATGCAGCTAATTTCAAACCAGAATGCTACAAGACATGCACATCATGTGCCATCAAGAACAAGCCCAATGGTGCGACTGTTGAACAACACGTTTCTGTGTTTTCTTCCCCGTTTTTTTTTTTTACACAATTTGACATCGCCAAGATGGAAATTTTATGGGACATATGCACTTGTTGGCAGTAAATGTTTGACGGATTTTGCAAAATGGCTTAAAAATCATTGTTTGACTTTTGCATTTTATTTATTGGAAATGACTGTTCAGAAGTCCTTTCATCTATGCGTGAATTCTTTCCATTCAAATATATATTAAAATGCAATACCCTAGTACAAAAAATGCCAATTTCCCAAAATGTTTTAAAATGGATATGTGATTTTGCAATGAAGCTCTTCATTTAGTGATTCTTGAACGCTGCCTGACTTACTTCACATAAGTCCTTTGCTCCTCTTGGGTAGAGGTGTCAAAGGTAAAAGTAGAAGTAAAAAATGGGCGAATTATCTGTGTGACCAATAGACCTGTGCATTTGTCTTACAATCAGTTTTGTCCGCACTGGTTGGCTGAAGTTTGCGGTGGGTCCTTGTTAGGTTTTTAGTGTTTTTCAGTAAAAACAGTCTATTCAGTGGAGTAGAGTAAATTGAGGTGCAGTGGAATAAATTGTGTAACAGCTGTGTAATATCACGTGCTAGTGATGTACTTACATCATGAATTTATACTTTTACTTTTGACACCACTGCTCTTGGCAATTTGCAATTGAGAAATGGGCCAGGAGGACATGTCCCAACCTACAGTATTTAATTATCAAAGAGCCTGTTGTCACTTTTTATTTAAAAACAGTACCATATTGACTATTCATAATCAGGGGGCTAATCCTTCTGTCCTTGTCATTTTTACCCTTTTTTTGTTTAAACTCATACTGTGTGAGATTTTTAGTTGTTTATTTCCAGAATGCATGCTGCCCATTCACTAATGTGACCTTTTTCATGAATACTTCCCACGAGCACCAAATTCTAAGTATTCATTATGACTGGAAAAATTGCACTTTTCATACATGAAAAGGGGGATCTTCTCCATGGTCCGCCATTTTGAATGTCCAAAAATAGCCATTTGTAGCTGCAAAAATGAAGTACTTCGACCATACTAGAAAATATTTGTTTATTAGTTAGTAAACTTTAATGCAAAGATCAAATTTGGCAATAAGCAGCCCAGTTTCAATGAGCAGCATATTTGCAGTACCTTTTTGACCATTTCCTGCACAGTGTCCCTTTAAACTCATACTTTTGTCAGGACGGCCAGAATGGTGCCAGTGTCCGTTCCCACTAATAACATTCAGAACTAAAGTGCTCACCTGTGAACCACTCGCGTTCATACTGTGCTCTGAACTTTTTCACGCGTGACTGTGTGTTACCCGGATGAACCTGCTGACGTCCACATTGTCATCACGGTTCACAGAAAAAAAACAAGTGCATTACAGCGTGCATCTCGAACCACTTTCTGTTTTTTGAACGCTCAGACTTGCGGTGTAAATACGCCGTCCAGTTCAAGATCGGATGCGGAAACAGGCACTGGCATGGTTCTCGGTCGACCTGAACACCCTTCAGTGTAACAATAAAAAAAAAAATCAAATTCAACTTTACATTATCTCCATAGTGAATTTGTTTCCAGAATAACAGAAACTTGTTAATTATGGCAATTCTCTCTGAGAAATCAAAAGCGCTGTCTAATTTCAGGAGGGGGGTAATAATATTGTCCTCAACTGTATCTTGTTCTCTGTTGAATGTTTGGGACCGTGTTACATTACAAGTCAGTGTGGAGGAAATTTGATCTCCTTGCATTGCTTTTTTTGTTATAACAATGCATTGATATATTCACTCCTAAAAACATGTCTCTCCCTCCCCCTCTTTAGGAGTGAAAATATCACTCTGTTGATGAAGTGCTCAGAAAAGAACAGTAAAGTATGACAACGTGGTGGGTTGTTCCTTTAACCCATTGATGCCTAAAGCACCTGCAAAAAAAATCTGCTGAATGCCCAAGCCCTTGTCGGGAGAGTTACACCCTAAGACCCTCATCTAGCATTAGAATGTGTTCAGCTGTAACATACCCACATTTTTATTTTAAAAAAACCTAAAATCTCAAGAGCCTGAATGCAGCGTATGTCGCTCAAAGGCACCAAAGGTCAAACAACATATACAAGTCATCAGGCTAAAATGTGTTAAAGATGAGAGCAGGTTTAAACTGAGCACATTTGACTGAGGTGACATATTGTACTTTGGATATGCAATGGAGAATGTTAAGTGCATCATTTGTGAAGAGCACAGGGTTTCAATTCCGAATATGCCAATATCGATTCTGTCTTTGGACCACATGGTAATATGATTTTAAAATGTAATATGTTCATGGATAACTGTCATTTAATGTGAATTCAGACACTTCGGGGCCTTAGATGTATTAACATTAGAATTATTAGCATAGCTAAGTATAATAAAAATGGTACCATTAGCATCAAGTCACAAGTGACTTTAATAGCCGTTTTGCTGTCTGGTCATTTGGTACCATAGACTTCCATTGCTACGCTTAATATCGCTATACTGTTAAAGGGGTATCCCACTATTTTGGGGCTTAATACAGTTAAAATCGTTGGCTGGGGTTTATAAAGGTGGTAAAGTGTCTTATTTTTCATGCTAAGCGTTGTCTTGCTTTGAGACAAGTTAAAAGACGGAATATGTCGCTAAGCTAGTGAAAGTCAATGGATACGTGTACGGATCCATTGACTTTCTCTAGCTTAGCGACATATTCCCTTGTCTCAAAGCAAGACAACGCTTAACATGAAAAATAAGACACTTTACCACCTGGCCAACAATTTTAACTGTATTAAGCCCCAAAATAGTGGCATACCCCTTTAAACTAGGCAATGCAAACACTTGGAGAAAAAAATCCTATGTACTCATATTTTACCACTTCCTGAAAGTATGTGGACTGTTCCTTTAGTAAGTGACTGGCATCAGAAGAAGAGTGTGCTCTCCTTCAATTATTACATCATGAAACCTGGTGCACCTGAGATATGGATTTATATCCTCTTATTTGCCAACACACTAGGTACATGAACTAGTTGGGTTTTGGAGGCTAACACTTTTAATAGGGCTGACTTTTTGTGTCATAACTTTTGAACAGCTGCCCAAATTTGCTAACCTGGCTCTCACGCAGATGGATTGTCATCCACGAAGTGTAACGAAGATGCACGAAGCACTAGGGGTCTGGCGAGAGCCAGGCTACAAATTTGCAGGGCCGCTGACAGCTTTTATCGGGCCTAGGACAAAGTAATCTGGGCACCCTCTCTCCCTGGGCCCGGGGCAACCGACCCCCCAGTCTATTTTTAACATCCTCCATAGAATGTGGGGATTCACTAATTGCGTGTTTTCACTCACACCTTATTTGACACTGGACACATTATGTCCTATTCTTGGGAACCATCATGGCGTTAAATGCTAACAAGAAGACTACATGCTTCCGGGTGACTTGCGAATTGCGAATTAAATTTTGTGCGTCACAGGAATATGAGTAAGCCCAGGCCAATGAAACAGCTCACACTCATATGCAACAGAATACTATGTGAAGGAATATTGAACTATGATGGGAATCTGTTTGTGAAATGAAAATACGAGCATTAAGTGAGTATATGAACAATTTTAGTCCCTTTTTAAAATAAATATTGAGTTTGGCCGTCAACTTCGTTGTAGATTTTGATTTTGGCCCTCGGTCAATTTCAATTTCAATTCACCCATTGAAATTCTAGAATGCAACAGAGTTCGCAAATCACCCAGAAACATGGGTTTTCTCCATGATGGTTCCCAAGGTCCAAACCTCTATGGAAAAATGAATGTGGTTTCGCTGACCTGTCTCAAATAAGGCGTGAATGAAAACACACAAGTAGCAAACCCCCGCATTCTATGGGGGATGTTAAAAATAGACTTAACTAGGGATGACGGATTTGATCGTTTGGTGTCAACCACCAAAATAAATACGATGTTGCTATCAACATGCTAAAGCGGGAAAACTGGTGAACTCCACAAGCTAGATTTGTAGTGAATGTCACTGATCGTATCCATGGTAATCACAAAGTATACTCGTACGAGACGTTGGAAATATTTCTCTACAAGCCCTGATACATGTTTTTCACTCCTGACAACACTCTTTCGATCAAAATAATTGCTATAATTGCTATAATTGCATTAAAGGGACACTGTGCAGGAAATGGTTAAAAAGGGTACTGCAACTATGCTGCTCATTGAAACTGGGCTGCCTATTGTAATAAACATACATTTTCTAGTATGGTCCAAGTACAGTCATTTTTGCAGCTAAAAATGGCTATTTTTGGAAATTCAAAATGGCGGACCATGGAGAAGATCCCCCTTTTCATGTATGAAAAGTGCAATTTTCTCAGTCATAATGAATACTTAGAATTTGATGGTGGTGGTAAGTATTCATGAAAAGGGTAACATTAGTGAATGGGCAGCATTGTGAAAATAAACAACTAAAAATCTCACACAGTGTCCCTTTAAGTCCAATTGCCACTGTTTAACATAATTTCAAAACTTACTCTCGAACTGAAGTTTGCTAGATGGCTAATTCTTGCGGCAGGAACTCATTTAGCTCACGCAAGATGACCAATGTAGTCCTTAAATTTCCCTGGTTAGCCGAGGGATAGCAACATTTGTTTCTTATTGTCATGTGTTGTCTAATAAGCACATTAACCTCCTGACTACCAGCAGTTCATTTTTATTCTCTCTAGAGGACCTTTGTAAACGGCAACATCTCCCACCCCATACACACTACTGAGCTAACTCAAAATGGTCTTTATATTAAAGAGGACATTCAGGACTTTCAAATGATACCACGTTTGTAGGGGTGGGGCTTCGGGTACTTTCTGTTTCTTTGCAAGGAAAATGGTGTCCATTAAAAATAGTCCGCTTTTGGTTAAAGGAAAAGTAAATGCTTAATACTTTCAAGTGGGCAATTATTGTCTTAAAATATCATCTTTATATGTTAGTTAAATCTCTTAAGAGCACGATAAAACAATTTTTAGATAAATGTAACATTATTTAATTCCCATATTTAGGTGTTAAAGAAATGTCCTCCAAAATGGACATTGGTAGTGAAATCTTCAATTTTGTTAGTATTTTTCAAATCAGTAAGTCAGTATCAGTATCAGAAGGAGAGAGACTATTAGAGCAAATTATTGATAAATAATCCCAGATGTGATGTTTGAGGAAGATGCTGAAGATTCAGAGACCTCTTAGGATTCATTTCAAGCAGGAAAAGTAGAATCAGAACAAGCAGAACGTTCCCTATTGATGCATTTGTCACCCCATGTGGAGCATGACTCTGATGTGTGTCTGAACTTTGCAGGACAATATTTCAACCAAAAATGAAAGGAAGACTAAATTAATCCTATAGACATGAACACATGTTGGTTCCAGAGATAATAACCCATATTTCACACATCAGAACTATAAAATTAGTCAGCTCTGGTGAAAGTTCTCAGTTGAGGGACGACATGTCATTCAAGCGTCAACAGAAGGTCCTGCTTAAAACAAAATTGCTTTGACTTGAGATGACCTGCGTGAATGATAATGGTCACAGACACATCCAGTTTCCACCTCAAACCAATAAAACACTCATTGTAAATTCATGAATGCTCAAATTTACTAATTATTAAACTGATTGTTATGATTTTTCATCCAGATTGATTGATAGCAATTAAGGTACATACACGGCCTTCCAATGTCCACTGTAATGGACACATTAAATCTTTAAAATAAAAAATAAAAACTCCATCATTCTTTATCAATCTCATTTTTTGCCTTCAAACAATTGGGGGAGTAAAAAAACCCAAAGATTTTTAAACTTTTTTTCCCCTGGTAGTCAGGAGGTTTTAATGCAGAAGAAATGCGGGGACATGTAAATGTTGGTGGGTAACGTTCCCCTGAGCGTGAACAACGTTAGTCTACAGGTCCTTGTCTTTCGTTTATTCTTTCCCAACACCACCAATTGACTTGCACTGGCTTTCCCCCCAATGTTTTCCCCTAAAAAGGGGAGTAACGCACATGTTACACGTCACAGCGTTTATGTATGCTAATTGGAGCTGTCCCTGGTGCTGAACAGGTGCATCGAGCTAGATACAGTGTGTCACAGAAGTGAGTACATCCCTCACATTTCTGCAGATTTGTAAGTATATCTTTTAAGACAGCATGAAAGAAATTTCACTTTGACAGAAATTTGTTGCTCACTCAAAAAATGAATACAGCAATTAATGTTTAAACACGTACCCACAAAAGTGAGTACACACAAGGTTAAAATCCCCCTACTGTATAAACCAGTGCAAGCATTGTGCAAAATGATTATTAATTGTGAGTGATTGTTGCACACCCATAATCTCATTGTGAGTGGATAGCCTCGTTACTCTGTTAATTAGGCCTAGCTAACTGGTAGTAGGCCTAGGTCTACTTGTTGGAAATTTACTGACAACAGTTTTGAGCTGTTCATTTGTCATTTCATGAGATTGTTCAAAGTATTATTTACTGTTAAACTCATATTTGCTTTTACCTTCATATAATTGTGTATGTTACCCTACTACGTCAAGATAGCCTGAACGAAAGCGACTGTTGAAATCTTGGGGTGGAGTACATAGGATGGCGTCGCCAGGTTACGTCAAGATGTCATGGGCGAAAAGCATTGGCGCTGGAGCTGTCCATGGTGCTGAATGTGCCCATAGCGCTAGGCCTAGTAGCTCGACTGATGCTGACGAGCCAAGTGACATTATCGTGCGAATACTGCGCGCCCATCCTATGGATGTAGCCTATGTCAGTGTGGGTATAGCCTCGCAATGCTGATATTAGGCTACCAATACTTATTATGGTAGGTTAAACCAGCGTTCGCCACTTACAGATTTGGCGATTGTATTCCATTGTCTCGCTCATCTGTTGGTCATGTCCTGGTGTTCAAAATATGTACGTTTACAGAGTAATTAATCTTTTATTTAACCTTAATGGTTATTGTATGTTGGGCTATTAACGTCAGGATGACTGAGAAAACCTTGTAGGCCTACAACATGATCGAGATTAATCCAATGCAAATCCAATGTAATGCGGACTAATGCAAAATGCATGCAGTTGTCGTGCCAAAAAGTGAGTGCCTGCCAGAACACGAGTGCCCTCATTGAAACCAATGACATTTTTTGAGAGAAAATTATAAAATTTCTTGCAGAATGAATCACATAATTTATGAACTAAAAATATGCTTATGAAACATTACTCGTCCTGCACTTAATATGAGCTATTTGAATGAAACTGTAACATTTGTTATGACAATTCTTCGATTCTTTCATGGAAATAATACTGAAATTGTAACCAGTTCTTTGTAATACTTCCAGAAGGAATGTAGATGCTTTATTGATAGGCTTTCCATCTTAAATTGTGTCAGATTTATCTGCAAAAATGGGTAAAAACTATCTGAAAAATTGGTCATCGGTTTCCATTGGTTTCAATGAGGGCACTCGTGTTCTGGCAGGCACTCGCTTTTCGGCACGACACAGTCTTTTGGTCTGGAGCAGCGAGTTTGACTGCAACTAATTTTCGACCGCTTCGACTGCCTCGCAGTAAACCAAAAATATACAAATTGTTTTTCAGGTTTTCTTATTTAGACTACATTGTAGAGGCTGGCTTGTTTTGACATGTTTTCTCCCGCCATTTAAAGGGAATACCTTTGTCACGTGACCAAACTGAGTTTGGAAGGAAAGGATGACATCACTTTCGAAGTTTTCATAGCAGGCTAATCGCACTAATGACAGCAGTCCCATGCAAGTAAGGTAAGGTCGTGGGGATTTACTCATCTACACGTGCTCATTTCATTTTCATTTTGTTTGACGGGTTGCTAACAACAAACAATGCATTATTTTACCTCTCCTCACAAGTGGTCTCCGTGTGCACAAGTGTAGCCGTAACGTTAGCTTGGCAGTTGCCAGCAAATCGGAATGGGTACCCTTAGCACTCTGTTGCTAGTTTTAGCGTGATCAAACAAGCTTGGAAGATCATTACAATGGGTAGGTAAACAGTTTGGACTTCAAAACAACATTCACCGCCTGGAATGAGTCCAGGTAACTCGCGAATCTATTCAATTCAGCGGGCTGTTCTGGAAGTTTCCTAATAGGTTAGCAACAGTACTTTTCTCTTTAGCCATTTCACTTTGCCTGCTAAACGCACCAGCTAGCAAAACCAACCACAGAGATGCACGGTACTCAGTTACTGGTTGTGGACATGTTCAGTGTGGTGAGTTGCAATAAAGTAATGAGCAGGGTAGGGTTTTCGGAAGCAATTTATTTTTTGACGACCAAAGTAAAACGGAACAGTGACCGTCGCCCAAAGGTTAGCAGTCGACTGCTCTTCTGGGCTTAGAAGTTGTCTGAAAGACAAAATAAAGGAACTGCGAAACTTTATTTACAAAGGACTGACTTTTGTTGAATTAACTTTTCCCTGTGCCGACATGGCTGCATATTGCATTTGAGTTTCGTGTGCCTCGTGCAGTTATGGAACAACATTGTTGTGACTGTGACACATTGTTCAGACATACTCTGCGACAGTGGGTGTGTGATGCTAATCAAGGCTTAGTCCAAAATAGCCCAGTGTCTTGTTACCGCCTCTCTCTCTCTCTGAAGTAGGTTATAATGCTACTAGTCTTCGGAGGTATTATCGTACTCCCTCGTTCTAATCTTTCTGTTCTGGAAATGCGATACCGACGAGGTTGAACTGTTCCACAACTTGTGCAATTATCAATCATTTACCGAAGACATGCCTGTAGCGTACGTTATGTCATGCATGATGACCACCGTAAGTACAACCAGCAAACCCATGTTCTGTCTTTTGTGCCTCATGCAAGAGTTTTCCATGTGACAGTGTGTAGTTCTAGTGCTCTAGCAGTACCACTTTGGGGTTTAGTAAAGTGTCTCTCTTCAACAGGTGTAGAGGTTTTCCATTCTGGGACTGCTGAGGTATAAACCCAGACTTAAACCGTGGATGTGTCTGAGACAAGATGGGAGCTGTAGTGTCCCGGTGGAGGGTATGTGTGGAATGTGGTTTATTTTAACCTCCCTGCATGATACACTAACCATTTCTTTGACATTCTCTTGACACGTCGGGTTACATAACGTCCACGTCTGCACCACTGTGGACACAGGCGTCCATGCAAAACTGTGTTTGTCAAACGTGTGTGTTCTGTGGTTCTGGGGGGGGGGTGGGGATTCTGGGGAAGTGAAAGCCTTCAAGTTGTGTAAACTTGTGCTGTGCATGCAGCTTGATTACCCGCAGATAAGCCATTCAAATGTTCTAAAGAACACGCTGATCTCATGTGTCATATTGTCTTTATTGCATGTGAAAGCTAACACTGTAACAATTCAAACAGTGTCCTCTTACTTGCAAATGACCAAAACCTATTTTGATTCCTAACAGGCTAAGCCCACAACTGTTGAAGTTTTAGAAGGCATAGATAAGGTAAGAAACTGTCTTCTACCACCAGCTGTCAGTGGGCAGGTCCTACTAAGTAATTAGTCCTTTCTCCCATCACATTTAGCCTTCCCCTTGAATGTCTTATGCAATCGGGCAATTAACCCCCAGAATGACTGTGTGAATCAAGTATGTATTTTGAGATCCACCAGACTCCTTTTAACTGTACACAGTCATTCACTCGGGTTGTGCTCCCCACAGTGGGGGGAAGTGATCCGTCCTGAGAATTAACTGTAGAGTGACAGTCACACATGTTGCCTTGTCATGCCAGCTCAGCAATGTCTTGCAGATTTAATAAACATAATAAACATAGATTATTATGGTGGCAATGCTGTCGGAGACCAACACGACTTGTTTAAAGCTTTCGGGTGCGTTTCTGCCCAAGCTCGGCTGTTTTGGGATGAAAGAAACCTCTGTGTGTGAAGTGTCCTGAAGGAGGTGAAGTCATATGATCCCAAACCCCTTATGACATTTAACCCGGTTACTTACTGCAGCAAGACCCCTGGAGTGGAAATAGATTTGACCTGTGCAGAACTCATGTAGGTTTAAAGGTGGTGTCTGTTTATAAGAATAGCCTTGTATATATTGTATATAATACCCCTAGGCTAATAACATTCGTTAAGATAATGGGCTTCGTATGTCCTTTATTCTTAAAAATGTTCTTTTGATCAACTTTTTCATGGATTTCAAAAGTCTCTACTCCAATACTCTGGTCACGGCCACACAGCATGCCGGACATAAGTTAACATTTAAATACTGAGATCACGTACGACAATGACACAACTCTGATATTTGCGTAACATAACATCATTTACTACTCAGTGGCGGAAAAAATGCACACAGTCCTCCAGGGCAAGACACTTGTAGGGCCCCCTATACAGCTTTCCAAGCTCACAATAGGGCACCCACCACCAACACGGGAGGGCCCAGGGGCAAGTACCCTGCTTGCCCTCCCTATAACTCCGCTCCTGTTATACTACTACCAAATTGAATTCATTTTTTGAAAGGAACACAATGCTTATCTTTTGAATTGAGTGTGCAGTGTCACTTTTTTGTGGCACAATCAAACATGCATGTACAATGCCTTTCAGTCAAACTGTAACACAGTTCATCTTTGTGTGCCCTCTTCTTAGCATAGCTTAGTATGGGGATGTTTACCTTTGAGAGTTATCATCATCATATTTAGGACACGTTATTTACTCTACTACATGTTCACTTCATGTGAATGCTGAGCAGGGAGGCCAACAAGGATGGAGCAAAGGGGTCAGTTGTCGTGGGCCCAGGGAATAGCCCCCCCCAGAATTGGGTCCTTATTATTACATTATATGGATTGGGTCGGGGGCCCTTTTAGTTGATTTAGTCCCGGGCCTGGCCAAAGCTGTCAGCGGCCCTGTTGCTGAAGTCTGACGTGTGTTTGTAGGACATCCAGGCCCTTGAGGAATACAGAGAGAAGAACCAGAGGCAGCTGAAAACATGGCTGAGCGGGCTACTCCTCTACTCCACCCTCCTCTACCTCATCGCTGGCGTGGTGGTGTACGGCTGGTACCTCCCAGAGCAGACCATTGGCAAGCTGATATTGGCACTGCCATTCCTAGTCTTTCCAATATTGTAAGTGTTTTGTTTTGGGTGTTAATTTGTGATTTAAAGGAGAATTCCTGTACCTGATGCTGCATGATTTTTTTTTTCTCTCAGCCCTTGTTGAAATCCGGGCCATTCCGGGCATGGTTTGTTTACATTAAAGGATAACTTCTGACAATTTTCGAAATGTAGTTGTAATGCTCACACTACCCTGGACTTGTCAGTAGTTGTTTTTTTTGTTTGTTTTTTTAAATGTTCAGCCTTTTCCGAGATCCTGGTCATTGTAATGGGGGCAGAGTATATTTACATAAAAAAAACAACTTAATTTATTCTCAATAACATCAGAAAGGTTATGCAAAATCAGCAGACAACTCGCAAACAGAGATACCTTTTGGGATAATACTTGGAGGATGTTAAGAAGTTAAGAAGGTTTTTAATGTTAACAAAAGCCCCCATTACAATAGCTTAGATCTCGGAAAGGGCTGAGCCAGAAAATGCAGCATCACCAGGTACTGACAAGTCAAGGGTAGTGTGAGCAGTACAACAGCATATTGAAATTGGCAGAAGTTATCCTTTAAAACAAACAAACGCACACACACACACACACACACACAGACACACACAGACACACACACAGACACTGAACAAATATGTGCCAGGGCTCAGGTGTCGGTGTTACTTAAAGGACTGCGGTTATAAAATTGAAGGGGCCACAGCTAAGACATCAGACCTTACAACATGGCAGTAGCTTAAAGGGTAATATTTGAAAAATGATAAGACGTTTTAAAAACACCCCCATTAGAATGGGCAGGGTCTTGGAAAAGGCTGCACTATCAATTTATAAGGGTAGTGTGAGCAATACAACTGCATGTTGACGTTGGCAGAGATTCTCCTTTAAATTGACTTTCCTGAATTTGTGTTTGTAATCATTATAGATCGTCTGCACGTGCATGAATTGACCATGAGGTGTAACTGTTTTCTCTGCAGAGTATGGTTCCTAAGGAAGCTCATCATTGCCTTGTTTAACAAAAGAACGGAAAGAAATGGTAAGCCATATTTTAGCTTTAATGGTTTATTTTAAATATCTTTAACATCCTTCGTCACAAGTGATTTTTTTTTTCTATTAACAATTCATAACACTCAAATCTCTGATTTTTTGTTTGTTTGTTTAATCCCCCTTTCCCCTCTAAGATGAAAAATTAGAGGACCTTAAATCAGAAAAAAGAAAAATAGTAAGTATAGCTTGCTCTCTGATTTCTTAAGATGTGTTTTTCTTCGTCTGTGTATGTGTGTCTGTGGCCTCTGCAAGTCATAACTTTCGAATCTCTGCCTTACTTTGGCTTCACACTAGTTTCATTGACCCTTGTAGAGATCTGTCTGTCTCTGTCTCTGTCTCTGTCTCTGTCTCTGTCTCTCTCTCTCTCTCTCTCTCTCTCTCTCTCTCTCTCTCTCTCTCTCTCTCTCTCTATCTCTATCTCTATCTCTCTCTCACTGTCTCTGTCTCTGTCTCTGTCTCTCTCTCACTGTCTCTCTCTCTGTCTCTCTCTCACTGTCTCTCTCTCTGTCTCTCTCTCACTGTCTCTCTCTGTGTCTCTGTCTCTCTCTCTCACACACACCTACCTGTAGTATTTGGAGCAGTAGCAGGACACTCCATCCTCTTCTCTCTTCTTGGCGCTCTTCTCACACAGTTGCTATTGAGCCTCCGTGCCGCCTCTCATTGCAGAGAGATAATTTCTGCTCCTAATAAATAATCTAAAATCAATGCAGACAGCGGTTAATTGGCACGGAGACTTTGCTTTGCGGGCTGCCCGACGAACGTCTGTCTTTGAATTAATAGCATTTAGCGCTAGCAGGAAATAAATCTGAGAAATTGCTTGTCATGTACTGTCATGTCTAATAACTTTCAATAATTAGAGCTGATGGATTTTCACACTTTTCATTATCGGGGTAGTGCATGTAATTATTCTTTTCATTATGTGCAAACAATTAGCCGTATTTTGGCCCTTCCTTCAGTTGCCAAACAAAAAGGAAAACCAAGAGCGATCTGTAAACCTGTAAAGCATTTGGTTCAAAGTCTCCTCTGCTATTTCTATTTCTGTGTAGAGTCTATGTCTTGAGTGTTGAGACTTAAAGTAGGAAATATAAGTGATCTTATGTAGATTATAATGTATATTAAATGTTAATTACTTCATTGGGAGTTTGTCTTCCGCCGTATAATTATGTAAATATTTACATGTGAAAATAATGTGACCGACTTCTCTGTCTGACCTCAGTGGTCAATCCCACATCTTCACTTCTCTTTCTGTGTTTCCCTGTCACAGCTTGAGCAGGTGATGGAAACAGAAACCTACAAAAATGCTAAACTCATTTTAGAGAGGTTTGATCCAGGGTCCAAGAAGAAAATCGTAAGTTGTTTTTGTCATTTTGCGTTATTTATTCACACATGGACTGATTCGTTTCGCAGTGCACTACTAATGATTTTGACTTGGTGGTGTAGGAACTGGAGAACACACCTATTGGTCCTCCCATGACCCCCAGGCCAGGACAAGGTAGGAGGAGATGTTTGGTAGATGCAATATGCATGAACGGCGTGACGTGTTCCATGTGCGTTAAGCCCTTTTTTGGGGGAAAACATTTGGGGGAAAGCCAATACAAGTCAATTGGTGAAGGATTAAACGAAACTATGCTCAACATGCCGAAGACGTGTTGTGTTGTCGGCTGTTCAATAATATAGCCAAACAGCCGTGGCTGAAGCATGGACTGTGTTCATTTAGGCTAACCTGTAGAATGTAAGTTAATGAGACATTCACTTTGTTTTCTCCCAAAGAGGGGCGTAATGCACCTTCACGAGCAAAGTACCCGGATGGCCGTTCATACGTATAGGCCACACCCTCTACTTCCTGACCCATGGGGCCTTAAGTCACACAAAAAAATTGAATGGAAATGAATGGGCCGAGTCATGGTGGATTTTTGGTGCATATGTGGCTTTTTAAAGATTTGGATTGGCGTTGTAAGATCATTCATTTCAAGCCCTGTAAAATGTTTTGACTCTTCAGGCCTCATGAGGTGGAGACTTATGAGACCTTGCGATAGAATACAACTTCTGAAGGCTTTTCAATATGAGAGTCAGTGAAGTCAAAACCTGTGTTTTTAAGTTTAATAAGACGTAAAGTGCTACAATGTCGTGAAAGATTAGCAAAATCCGGAGGTACTATTAATGGCATTGTTGAATTTATTTATTATGTACATTAAACGCTTTTCGCTGTACTTTATTGTTGGGTTTGAAAAGGGAACTAAAATGCATTTTGCTGACGTCATTAAGTTGCGTTTTAGCATAAATGTAGCCTTGCACGCCTCTGCTCTCTGAGTGTACCAATAGCCACGCAGGTCCACAGCGTCCAAACGGAGAAATGACTGACATATATTTTTACCACCTTCAAACCTAATCTTACCATGTAGCAATGTTTATATTACCTTAAAATTGACGAGGTGATTTTCAATAGCACTTTCTTTGGTAGGAGGCACCTACTATAAACCTACTATAAATCAAATGTTATTATTTAGGGACTGCATGATTTTGATTTAACTGGGATGCGTAAATAAAGCTGACATGGTGGTGGTGGTGACGAGAGCTGTGTGTGTGTGCTGGGTTCCGTCTTAGAGCTGCGCCACAGAATCGTCACTCCGCGTCCAGTGCCTGTGGTGGCCCCCAGCCCGGGCCCCATCACCGCCCGCCCTCCCCCCGCTCCCGCTCCTGCAGGACCCTCGAAAACTTCCGACGCAGCCCCCCACACGGCCCCCGGGGGGCCCCCAGAGAGGAATCTGCCTGCTATAGTTGCCCAGCAAACCTTCATCAGGAGACCCATCATGGCACCTGGAACTCCAGTGCCTGGCGTTGGTGAGTCTGCATCCACAAGTGAAGGCTTCTTCACATGGTTGTTTTCAAGTAACGCTTCATGATTATGAAACGGTGATCTCATGGGTACGCATTGGGGGGGTGTAATTCATGTACAGTGTATCTGGAGAGCGCATGTTGTTGCCAGAGAAAAGAGGCCTTGGTAACCAAATACAAGTCTTTGTCCATTATAAGGGGAAGTGGGTGAATAAAGCGCACTTTGTTCAGTTGAATACAGTCTAGCAGGGGAGCCATGTGTGTGTTATTTATTTTTTTTAATGCTTGTTGAGTTCTCCTGTAGAGCTTTAATTTCCCCTGCCTAGTTCAACACAGCACAACCACGAAATGTTAAAAGCGGAAACCCTGCCCCCCTTAATCACGTTTTTCTGCAGCTATATCTGTTGCCAGTTGTGAGGTAGGACTTTCCCCAACACAAGCCTATAGAGAACTATTACACAGACTTGAATAATGTTTTCTTTGTGCCGTTTCTTTTTTTTTTTTTTTCATACCGTCACTTTTTCCCAGACTCCGTAACTCCATTTTCTCCCTTCTCCCACTCTCTCTTTTAGTTTTTTTTATTTTATTTATTTTTTTACATTTTTTTGTTGCCCCGAAAATTGAATGTGAAAAGCAATTTGATGCACGGAGTCACCACAGAGTTTCCATATGCTGGTAAATTAATAAGCAGCAGGGAAGCCGGGGACTTTGCCAAGTCTCGCAGAAATGACCAGTCATCTTTCCCTGTGATTCACTCCTTGATGTTAAATTATATTAATTACCACTCAGCGGCCCAGCAGGGGCTCACTGACACAGGGACTCTGAAGGGAAGGGAAGGGAAGGGAAGGGAAGGGAAGGGAAGGGAAGGGAAGGGAGGTCCATTTCTAAGTAATTATTAAAATGTGTCCCTTTCAACCAATTTATCACCCACCACAGTCCTGTAGGTAACACTGAGACCTGAGCCCTGGCACCTATTTGTTCACCGTGTGCGTGTGCGTGTGTGTGTGTTGGGTTGCTGCTCTCTCACCAGTGTGTCTGAGTTTAACCTTGGGGCTGGTGCTCAGTGCTGGGTTTGTGTTTACAGTACTGTAGTGCTGTAGGGCTCTGGTTCACTGTGTTTGATTGGGGCTGTGTTGTGTTGTGGTGTTTTGCAGGAATGCACCCCCCAGGGCCCCCCCTGGCCAGGCCCATTCTGCCCCGAGAGAGGGGCGCCCTGGACAGGGTCATCGAGTACTTTGTCGGGGACGGACCACAGAACAGGTACCTAAACCATTTTACGTATTGAAACGAAATGTATGTTTTTTTTAGATTATTAAATTTTGCGAATTCAGGTAAATTGGGCCACTTTGGGCCATTCACTTGTATGCAAAAAAAAAAATTGCCCCAATATACCTGAATTCACCATATTTAAACAGTATTGTAATGTAAATATTCAATGTCGTTTACAGCCTCTTCATAGGCTTTGTAATGTTATCTGAAATAACTGATTGCCATGTCAGTTGTCAATTATGTTGCATGTTGGCATCCTCCATCTCAATATTTGTTTTTTTTCTCCCTCCACCTTCACCTTTTTGCATCTCTCTCTCTCTCTCTCTCTCTCTCTCTCTCTTTCTCTTTCTCTCTCTCTCTCTCTATCCCCTAGATATGCCCTTATATGCCAGCAGTGTCTTTCGCATAACGGCATGGCATTAAAAGAGGAATTTGAATACATTGGTAAGATTTAGAGAAACACAAGTGTTCCTGTCAGTCTCCATCAAGCACTGCACCTTCATTTGCCCTCTAACATTTGGCAGGCCAGTATATCATCGGGCTCTTAAAAGCCTTTGCTCCCCCCTGGCCTTTGAAAGTGAAAGGGAGGTGAAAAAAATGTCTAGATTGAATATGCAAACAAGTGTAGCCCATCCATCGCATCCCTTTATGTGTCCATATTTTTTTTTTTTTACTTCTTAGTTTTAAGAGTATCATCAGTTTCATTTTCATATATATTAACCTCAGGCTTTATAAAAAATAAAAAAAAAACAGGGCAATTTGACAGACCGGCTAAGATGGTGTGCGCTTTGAGTGCTGCTTTATTTAAAAAGTCGTTGTTTATTTATATCTGTCCTGCTTCCATCCCGCCTATCCACCCTCTCCCCCCCACCCCCACCCCTCTTTGCTGTTTCACTTCGCAGCCTTTCGCTGTGCCTACTGCTATTTCTTGAACCCGGCCAGGAAGACGCGCCCACAGGCACCACGCCTGATGGAGATGGTGGCGGACAAGAGGATGAGTCTTGACCCCGCTGCCGCCGCCGCCGCCGCTGCTGCTGCTGCTGCTGCTGCTGCTGCCGCCGCCGCCGCCACCCACTCCCCCGATGCAGCCCCCGCCTCAGAAGATACCCCCCCCTCTGCTAGCACAGGTAACACACACACACACACACACACACACGTGTGTGCGCACACTCACACACACACACACACACACACACACACACACACACACACACACACACACACGACGAGCCCGGTTGGGGGTAGGGGGGAGAAATCCCTCACGCTTGATTTATGATGAACTCCCTGGCGAGGAGGGGGGTGGTTGTTTAGTAATTTGATAGTTTTGTCAGTGATGGTGATGGGTCGGGGCTCAGGGTCTGCTGTGGGGGGTATATTGGGGTTGAGGCCTGCTGGAGTTGTAATCTGACCGAGTAGAGAGGCAGCGCCAGACAGTGCCAGTGAAGGCGCTTATGTCAAGGCATCATCTGTGACTTCAGTGGGAGGAGAATGGCCTCATTTTTTGGAGGCCCCATCTATTGAAACGACTCCTGGCCTCTTGAAAAAACTAGGTATGTTTTCTTTTTGTTTTTCTTGTTTTTCTGTGTTGGCACACATGATGCAAGACTAAATTTGTTTTCTCTATTGTTTTTCTGCTAGTTGTTTTTTTTTCCCTGGTAACCTATCGGTGAACCGGTATCAGTCTTTCTTCATCCTGTATGAGTGTTGCATCATGTCCCCCCCAGCCTAAATCCACCCATCCCCTCAGCTTTAATGGGGACATTTGCTTGATCTCATTTCGGATCTGAAGACAGATTCGCTGAGGGATTACAGGCTTTGGCTGCTTTCATCTCTGTGTCCGGCTCCGGCTGCTTACAAAGCCTCGGCTTTCCCAAGCCTTTTGCTTCCTCACTCCAACACTCCTCCTCCTCCTCCTCCTCCTCCTTCTCCTCCTCCTCCTACTCCTCCTCCTTCTCCTCATCCATCCTCTTCTTCCTCCTCCTCCTCCTCTTCCTCCTTCTCCTCCATCCTCCTCCTCTACCTCCTACTCCTCCTCTATCCTCCTCCTCCTCCTCTTCATCGTCGTCGTCCTCCTCCTCCATCTCCATCCTCTTCCTCCTCCTCCATCCTCATCCTCTTCCTCCTTCTCATCCTCTTCCTCCTCCCCCTCTTCTTCCTCCTCCTCCTCCTCCTCTTCCTCCTCCTCCTCTTGGCCTAGCTGGGACTTGTACCACTAGACTGGCTTCATTATGCCCATCATGTTGTTGCTAATTAATCCTTAAGTCTGTGTGCCTTTTGGATGTAATTTGTGTGATCTGGTTAAGTGAGTTGGCGCTGCGCTGGGTTGGGTGCCTTGTGTGTGTTGCAGAGGAGGGCGAGGCAGCTCCTGAAGGCCAGGCCCCAGATCTGGAAGTAGAGGAGCAGCCGCAGCAGGAGGAGCAGGAGCAGGAGCAGGCTGCTGTGGAGGAGGAGTCGACCACAGATGACACGCCCCAAGGCCCCGAGCCCACAGAGGAGGAGACCGTGCTGGAAAAATCTGAAGGGGAGGAGGAGCATGATGTCTCTGCCATGGAGGTGGAATGAAGACTTTCACTGGCGTCAACAACAAGGAACACAAAGGAGTTTCATAATGCTGTGTGTTGGTTGTTTACCATGAATGCCTAGTCCCAAGCATTTTTGCCTGCTATTTTGCCCCCATGCTGTTGTATGTAGAGGAGTTGCGTTTGGGTTTTTTTTTTTCTCCTTTTGTTTTGATATAAAAAAGCTATTTACGTTTAATGCTGTAAGTGATTGAGGAATCGGTCACAAATTCAGGAGAATGCCAACGGAAGACTGAAAAAGGGATTGTTTGTGTATATAAATATGCTGTGATGTGAGGAATGGTTTTGATGGGGGAAAAAACATGTAAAACGACTGAAATATTTTGAGTAGCCATATCCTCCGCTTCCATGTTTTACACTTCTTCTGTTTTCACTAAATGTAGCACTTTCTAAAACACCAGGCATACACTAGCCTAAATTTGTTCACACCCAGAAACAATAAGCACAGTTTTAACTGCAGTCGACTGTTAGGGTTTTTTTATGTTCGTTTATCTTTTTTGTAATATGAAATGGAAAAACTCGTCTTGCCATGTCGGCTCTGTCATGTTTGAATGTACTATTTTTGTGTGATAGTTTTCATTCAATAATGAAATATACAGTTTCTTAATGTAATAACATATTTATAGTATTTATACAAATTTGGTCTATGGTACAGTGCCTTTCAAAGGAAAGTGTTAGGTTGCTTTTCAAGCAGACACCAACCACATGTTTACAATTGAATTCTGGTACACTCATAGGAATGTTGAGGTGTATTTATTTCATCTGGGGAAGGTGAACATGAAACAGTTTTACTAAACTATTGTGCCTTCGTACTTTACATTTGTCAAGATAATGGAAGAAATGTGAAGTATACATCTTCTTTCTGTAGCCAATGTGCTGTTGAGGAGAAAATGCCACAGATTGTTAATAAAGTATTTTTTAAAAAGCTCCTTTGCTGTGTTGGTGTCATACTCCAGGTAATGTTAAGAGTAGAGAGTAGAGTAGAGTAACTTTATTGATCCCCAGGGGGAAATTCAGGTATCCAGTAGCTTACATAAATCCACAAATGCCACATGGACATTTCAAGACACAAATAACACAGGAATAGTCAGGGAGGGGAAAATAAAATAAAATAGTAAAGATAATAAATGTAAAAAAGGTAATTGTGCAAAAAGACATTCTGTGCGTTGGGACAGACCAATGCAGAAAACATACTCTGTCAGTTAAGGTAGACAATCTTAACATGACCTGGAACAAGTGTTGATTGATACATCTATGAGTATAGTATGTAGAAGTAGGCAGTGTACAGAGTTAAGTAAGTTAGTAAGGTAGAGTAAGATAATGTAGGATTGTGGCCATAGTAGGCCTTGCAACTTGTTATGGCCCGGCTTGTTGGAGGCACTGCAATATAGAAGTGGAGACAACACCAGGAGTTACAGATGAAATAGCTCTCTTTTATTTACAAGTTCAAAATGGTTAATTGTCAAGGTCATGTGTGTGCAGTGCAGCACGGCATGGAGTGAGGATATAAAGTGCATGTGATGTCAGTGTGGAGAATGGAGACACAAAGGGGGAGACCAGGGGCCTCATGCACTAAGTCTTATGTACATTTCCTACTGAATCTTTGCATATATGAACATTTAAAACAAATATGCATCTAAAACTTAAACCGTATCATTCCATTCGTAATAGCTTTTTATTCTGAGTCATGTGATATATCAGATTTTACATTAAATTTAGTGGTACACCTAGGGTCCTAGGTCCTTTTTCATGTGAAGTCAGTCTTAGTACATCTGAACATTATTGTGAAATGAGGCCCTGCACACGTGGCCTAGGAGTGCCTACTGGAGTGGAGCAGAGACTTAATTGGAGCTCATGTCAATTAAGCCTCCTGGCACCAGCCTTGCTCATGCACTGGCATACTAGTGTCAATAGGGTTGAGACAAACTGCTGCTCATTGAAACTGCTGCCCATTCCCAAAATTGACCTTTTCATGAATATTTACTTAGTAATAATAAACTAATATTTACTGGTCTGTCTAAAGTACATTAGGATTTGCAGCTCAAGATATCTATTACTGGAACTTCAAAATGGCGGACATGCAGAGGATCCACATTTTTAATGTATGAAAAGGACAATTCTTCCAGTCATAATGAATACTTAGAAATGATGCCGTTGGAAGATTGTCGTGAAAAGGGTAACATTTGTGAATAGGCAGCATACACTCTGGAATTGAATGGCAAACATTTTTTTGAAAATAGGTCAGTCAAACCTTAACAAAGTTTGGATGAATTTCAATCCCCTTATGTAATATATTTTAGCCTTCACCAGCTATGTTTGGTGTGTACAAGTTGGGCCAAGGGTCACGCGTCTGCCCCCAATCACACTTGCACACCAACACAAAAGTTAAGTGACCTTTTTACTCCTCAAAGGGAAAAGACAGCATGTCCCCCTTTTCAAGCTGAAATTGGGTATTAGGGGTGTTAGTGGAGCAGTTTATTGCCCAGCCGCCCACCCCCCTCCTCCCCCAACTCTATCTGCCCTGTCACAGGGGATGTCGAAAAAGAGACGCCTTAAAACACCGTCCATTTTCATTAGCCAGCCTATTTTAGCTTGTGATCATTTTATTTTAGCCCATTGATCATTTCAGACAGTGTTAGATAATGGCACTGACATGCTGGCCCAGCCAATCTTGATTGCTTGACCCTCTTCATTTGCAACAAGAGGGCCATCTCTGCCGGTGTTGCCCTCCACCACCCCTCCGGGTCTCCCTCTGCCTGCTCACATGCTGGACTGGCAATGGGGGTCACCGCAACACATTTGTCTTTGGGTTTTGATAATATATGTTTACAGAGATGTGACCCTTTGAGCTCAGCAATGCATCAACATCACACGGACAGTAACACCTGATTTCACACACATGCAGAGTTTGACCTCTGGCGATTGCGGAGCGCTGGCAGAAAAAAAAGGCAGTCAATAGGACGTTTGAACCTTATTGCGGCAAGTATGATGTAGATCAAGTGTTTGTGGAGCGCTCATTTGGTCCTGCGTCTCGCTGTGTTTGACATCCTGACTTGTTCATGAGACATGTCTGTGTACTGAGCATTCCATCTTTATACCAGAGTCACACATCTTGCTGTCTTGCTTTTGTATCATTTTCTGAAATGACATTTATTTTATTTGACACCACGGAGTGCACTGTCAGTAAAAATCATTTTGTGGGTTTTGAATTCCCATCAATTTGGAAGCCATGCAATCTTCCTCTTCAAAGATAGGTTTTTCTTTCTCCCTCCCACACAATGCAAAGCTGCGTTATGGAAGATTTCACTCAGGGAACAGATGGAGTGATTAGAAAGAAATACTCGACAATGTATCTTCCTCCTCTTGTATGTAACCGTTACAACAAAAATCCATCTGCCCTCCTTTTCAAAATTGCCTTCGTGCCTTAAAGACGACTGTTCAGTTAAGAGTAATACACCTTACAAATGGTCAAATGGAGTATATATCAAACTAAAAAGGAAGGAAGAAAAATATGATTTGTCCTTTTGTATCTTCTGACAGATGCTACAGTACCTCTGTTGAGATGATAACCTCATGTGATGTTGTTACATTGTAGGGAACACATTGTTTCAACCTCAAACATGTGCATTAAGGGAGCATGTGAACAGCAATTAATCAGTTCCCTGTTTTACCAGCACTCCCATCATCAGGGTTTAATATCAGGGGGATGACTGTGCAGCTTTCAGGCGTGCTGTGCAGCTGGGGCTTTAGGAAGCTAGCTGATGTAGGACACTCTTCCCAAAAAAAGATATGTAACGCTTTAAACAATGAAAAAGCAGGAAAAAAGAATGGATAGATTTTTTTTTTTCTCTTGCTTCAAGACATCAAGGGGCTATTTGTCCTTACAGCAGAGATTACATGGTCTCAGTGTCATCTGAGGGCCCACTAATTGATTTTCAAGGATGACAAATGACAGAGATGGCCTCGGTGGTGAGGTAATTCTGAATCAAGAGTCAGAGTGTGTACAGTGGAGGGACACCCCCCGATACCCCCCCACCCCACCCCCGAAGGTCCATAGTTCTTCACTTGCTCATCTTTCACATGTACATTCCCATTCACTTGACTCAAATTTATACTGATCTTTTATTTATACCCCCCTCTCCCCCCTCCGAAAAATGGCAGATCAGAAACATAAGTGGTCTTGATATTGTGTTTTGTCATATCTCGCAGCCAAAAGATTGAAATCCTGGGAAACAATTTTCTGTACAAATGAAAGAGCGTGGCCTTTCGTGAACCCTGGAGGAAAATAACCGGAGCCTTACACCAGGCGGAATATGAAACCGAGGCCCAGAATAAGTAAAACAGACAAGTGCACCCGCCATGTCACTTTTCCATTTGCTGCCTTTTCGGGGTGAATACT
This sequence comes from Engraulis encrasicolus, assembly GCF_034702125.1. Lineage (NCBI taxonomy): Eukaryota > Metazoa > Chordata > Actinopteri > Clupeiformes > Engraulidae > Engraulis > Engraulis encrasicolus. Next base: position 19,478,181 of record NC_085869.1, read on the forward strand.
TCAAGATTCTGCTCATCTGTAAAACAAGGCAAAAAAGAGAGTGAGATTGTGAGGAGAAGAAAAAAAAAGTTATCGTTATCACTATCTCTATGTACTGAATACCAAAGAAGAGTCACCTCTGCAGACACATACAGAGAGAGAAAGAGAGATGGAGACAGAGAAAGGAGGCCTGGTCCTGACCGAATACACAATACAGGATGAAAGGGCTATCTGTCAGTCTCCAAATGGATCATTTTAACATTATAATTTGGCAATGAACTAGCAATTTCATCCAAGGGGATGTGTGAAATAATAGGGGGAAAAAAATAATGAGACAAGTGTCACTAAAGCAATTAACACGCTCAGAGTATTAAAGTTCACCATGGGATGTTGACAACAGCATCATTATCCTAGCCATCATAGCGTAATACTTGCCCTATCTTCTTCAGAGGGCCATTAAAATCAAATTAAAGAATTACACAGGAGCTTGCATTGATGGCTTAAATGAGGAAATTGTACCCTGTACTCTTGATTTCTGGCTATTAGCTTCTGACTGCTCGGACTTTAAATGTCACACAAGATAAAAAGTTGAGTGGCATGTATTCGTTTTATGAAAGGTCATAGGGTGCCAGAATTGTGTTGATTTATACTAAATTACCATCGGAAACTACAAAGCGCACGGAAGGGAGGCGGATTTCCATCACATCATTTCCCTTGTCTCTCCGTGACATTGGGTCATCAGGAAACATGGCAGGTGCACTGAGCAACACTGAAAAGTGTAGTCAACCGACCATCAGAATGGATCACGAATGTATTCACAGGATTTAATTGATAGGGCAGCGTTTACAAAACATGGCATGCACAGCACACACCCTGTTACATCAAATACATGCCACGACTGATATGGAAAACCTTTTGTGTTGAGTTGCTTGAGTGGTTTTCAAGACCTGGTGCTTCTCTAATGTAAACAATATTTTAGAGAATCATTGTGAAGCCTGTCTTTGTGTGATGGGGGAGTAGCCTATATTGAGCTTGGGCTGTACGCAGGGCTGGCGCTAGGCATAGGCTGGCAAGGCGGTCGCCTAGGGCACCAAATGTCTTGGGGGTGCCAGGAAGACCAAAAACTCGCACAAAATTAGAACCTCAAGCGAAATAAGACATTTAACCTAAAATTTGCAATGAATGTTCATGGTCATTCAGTATATTTGTAAGTACTAGATCAGATGTGCTCGATCAGATGGACAGTGTTATGTTTACAGATGCCAATTTCTAAATGCACAAATAAGGAAAGAGGGGAAAGGGAGTGCTCGCCTAGGGCTCCAAATTGACTAGAGCCGTCCCTGGGTGTACTGTTCTCCTGCTTCAAACTACTGTTTGCCAGTAGGTCTCACACCCAAGCTGCGTTGATATCCACACCTCTGTAACCAGTGTAGCCCAATGGGGATGCTGCCTGCAAAAGCCAGAGAGAGTCACCCTCAGAGCAGTGACCTAATATGTCACGTTTAAGTGGATGCACTCGGATGTTAAGCAAATGACATTGTAGCTGCACAGGCTGCAGTTCTTGGCTAGCCAATGCCACTGTTTATCATACCATCTGGCTAATGGCGAAAACACAGACGATTTTGACATTATTCTTAGTGTTAATCATGGTTTGCTCCATGATTTTGTCCTCACTTAGCTCTGCTAACATCCCAGTAACGTGGTTTAGTGTCTAAAAAACTGTATTTAATATGTTTGTTGTTCTCAAAATGTGAAATTTGTGCATCCCATATCAATCAGTGCAGGGCCACTTGTGTGGGCAAGTGCCTTCATTTTTACAGCCATCTGCTAGTAGGCTGTGAGGACCTCAGCTTTGGTCTGGATGACAATGAACACACCTAATTAGGGAGGGGGGAGCAGGTCCCCTATTTCATGGACAAAATTTTATTAACTTCTGACCTTTTAAAAAATGCTTTAGCAGTTTATTGTATATCTATAGGCCCGATTCCCAACCCATCGATTCGAGTTTGGAAGGATGTCTAAAAATACTGTATCAGAAATCAATGAGACACCGAAATGATTTACACTGCGGAGCCATTCTTACAAGTGCTCGATAATTATTATAATTACACTGTGGTGCTGACATCACACAGTGCAGCGGCCCATCAACGCCATCTGGCAATGTGGATGGGGCGGGCTCCCTCGCTTCCCTTAGCGACCCTTTTCCGCCAGAACATAAACATCATACATGGCCACTCACAGCCCGCATCATCGGCGCGTTGGCCCGACGTGCTGAAGGTTGGCCTGGACTTACACCTCGTCCCCGGCACTAGCTCATGTTCGGAATCATACGACGCATCCTGCTGGCAGCGGGTTCCTCTTTATGGCCTTCATCTATTACCACACTGTCATTGTTAATTGTCTTCTTTTTACCTCTGCAGGATTCTCCAAATTGGCCCTATCGAATGTGACAGGAGGAAGAGCATTAAGCATCTGACAAGATGATATCTAAGTTCAATTTCCTCCTCCCTCCACCTGATTTATACCTGCGGCACATCATTTTCCTTTCTGTCATAAAGACCTCTATAAATCAGTGGTGCTTATGGAGGCTGCTGCTGCTGCAAGACACGCGGGCGGGCTGTGCGGGCACCCTGGATTTGTATCCTCTGCGTCGGCTATTAGGAAGTCATTACTGGCACATTTTCCTCCTTCAAACAAAAATGATCAAATCTAATACCGCAGAGATTACGGGGATTAAAGAGGGGAAAAAAGTGCTAGCAGGGAGGGCCCTTGGACCCGAGCCCCCACCCCCACCCCCCTATCTAAACAATCTGTGCTAAACCCAATAAAAACATGGCTTTTTTCCCGTTGACACCATTATCCATCTGTTTGGACGAAATTGCTGTATCATGGTATAAATCTGTGATACAAGTGACATATCCTCTAAAATAAAAGGGAACATTAACTGCTCTATCTTCTAGAGGCCCTGGGACTGCTGGGCTATAAGCTCACTCAAGTGTGATGGCAGTTATACTGTGTTTTACTAGACTGCAGACAATTATCCTCTGCTCCTCTCCTCCTCACAAGACAAACTGCCAGCGCTTCAGCTGAAATGATTTCAAATAGATTTTCCAAAATGTCTGTTGCTAGATTGCTTCCATACATTATTTCACTTAAATGGATAGGGAGAAAAAAGGCAGAGCAAATCCACATATCAATCACAATACCTCTTACCACATGGAAATAAAAAATAAGATCACTTTCAATGTCTGTGAATGTGTGTGTATTTGCATGGCAAATTGTGAGGGATAGTTGTGTCTTTTGCATGGACCAGGCGTTATTTAACCTCCACTGTGTACAAGACATGGCAATTCCTTAAAACTATTCTCTACATCTAACACAAATCTCCCTTATCTGTTATATGTATGTTTTCTACACACCGGGGAAACATATATGGCCCAAATTAGACACCAAAAATTTGACAAGTACTTTAACATTTACAATTAGAAATATACTCAGAGAGTGCACACCTCTGCCAAAGAAGCTGTTTGATAGAACAGTTGACTGTAACACCCTCATGTCTTTCTGCCTTGTTTTTTCTTGAGTTGGAAACTGGCCCTATCCCACAATGGTGAAGAATTTTAAAATTCCTGGATCCGGATGACCATCAAAATGTACTTACTTGTTCCTTCTGTCATTTCCAACAACTCCACAAAATTTCATCAAAATCCATTCTTACCTTTTTGAATTATCCTGCTGACAGACGAACAGAAAGACAGATAAACAGACAGACAAACCAACATGACCGAAAACACAACTTCCTTGGCAGAGGTGATAATTATGATGCACCCATAACATTATGGGCAGATTTGGCACCTTCTAGGTGATTTTGTTATCTTTTGACTTTCTACTACTTTGTTTGCTGTGTTCAATGTGTGAGAATTTCAAATGTTACATCAGTGAACAGTCAGTGAAACCCAAGGGGACATACACGTACTGCAATGGGGTTTTAAGATGCTCTAATTTGTTGTAGAAACATTAAAAACATACAAATGTTAGTACAGTTGGGAAACAAATGAACTTCCACTTGCAACCCCCGGTGGGTATAACACTATATGCACGTTTAAAATAATTCAGAAAATGGCTTGTTTACAGGTGGGGGAGGGGACACAATGCCTTGAATAAAAGCCTACTTGGTAATTTTAGTCACACTGCTGCTGGATATCCTGTTTGGAGAGAATATGCTCTCCCATACGAAGGGAGCAGCCTCACAGATTAAGACACTGAGCTGCAATTCAGCATTATAGTCATGCACATTTATTACATTTACTCTGGATGGCTTAAACAGCCATGCATGACTCTATCCATCTCTGTTTGTTGGGAGATAGATCTTAAGAGATGAAGATATGCAAAAGTGCCACAAATGTGCAGGGGGAAAAAATCTGCTGAATTGTAACACTGTGCAAATTAAAGACCTGCTTCAGTGAGTTTCATTGTCTAAATGAAAGAATTAGAGCTTTTCATGGTTCTTCATCAAACTTTTGACACCCTTTGTTTCTGCCTGCATGGTGACACCATTGTGCTGGTGCCTGTGAATGGAAATAAAACAATAATCTTTATTAATTTGTGCACAGTACCTGCTGACCTCAGGTTAAAGCCTGCCTGGAATCCATCATTGACAAAGTAAAGACACATCCCCAAAGCAGGCTCTCTCCCCGAAGAGGACCGAACACAAGAATGGGATATACCGTAAGTGTATTGATTGCTCCTCTCAATTAAGTCTCTCATCTACATATTCACCTTAATATTCTGAGTAGATAAGCATTCTGTAAAAATCTAAGGCTATATCTTAGGTGTATCCATCAATTTTGTGCACAGAGCAGCAGAATGCAGAATCATTTGCAACTCAGCACTGGATCACGACGTGAACTGAAAGGGTCACTAGAATGGACTCAGCTGAGCTTTAAAAGCCAAGGAATGTGCTTTTGGCTATTTTATTCTATCAGGCAAATAAAGAAAACATCCATGTAATCCAGTTAGTCAGTCTTCTAAAATTAAACATTGTGTGTCTTTTTTTAGTTGTTTACATTCTAAAACTTAACTGTTATTCACAAGGACATTGTAAACAACACCTATTATACGCTTATCATCTCTATTCTACTGCTTTTTAGATGCCCAGAAGAAACACTATCCCCCTTTCTAGTAAAGGATCATTTTTTAAAAGGAGACAACAATGTTCTGCTGTCATAACATTGTTCCAAAACCATCATTAATACTCATCCAGACATGGACTACTACCCTGGGCCTTTGGCGGGTTGATGATGTGAGACCACAATACAATAGCCCATGTTGTGGTCATTTCACTCTTTATACGATCTGTTATCTACAAGGACGAATTTCAGGTAACCAGGGCACAGTAAAACGCCTATGCTATGTCTAAAGTCTATTGGAGACGGCCTTGGGATCTGATGTAGCAGGCTCAGGAAGGCTATTCTCTGCAGGGAGGGAAAAAAAATCTAGCCCTAGTGTGTAGGAAGGAAGCAGTGTCTAGGAGGGGTGGCAACATTGAAGGATGCATTAGGTAAGTGTAATCGTGGCCGCTCTGAAACCTTTGAAGTGCATGCCACTCATGAATGTAATCATGACAATAATCATTAAACGGCTTCAGACTAAACATTACACTCACTGAAGACCTGATTATTGAACTGCTGGTGTATAGTCATGGCAGTGCATATTTCCCAGGTAGTCCTCTGCCGCCATATTCCCTATGGCCAGTTATAATTAATAGCTTTACAGCCTTCAAGGCCATAATGCTCATCAGTTATTAATTAGAAATTCATTTCACTGAATAAATAATGCTTATGATTGATGATGAAACTTGTAATTGGGCGCTGAGAGGAAATACTCAGGGGAGAGCCTTCACTTGGAGATATATCCGGGCAAGCAAGGACTACATCCTATGAAAATAGAGCGTATTAAACATTCACAGAAACCTGCGTGACCGTGTTTGCTCACAGCTGCACATCGGAGCGTGCTAGACAAAATGGCTCTGTGGACACTCGGTATGTTCAAATGTAACGGTCGCCTTTCATGTTGAAAATGTGCTAAACCTTGCACAGATCGACTGCATTTTACACCACTGGATGTTTTACATATAGACAAACTTATTTTACACATCCACTCACTCTCGAATGAAAAGGATCAAGTCGTTCCATGTATTTTCTGAATGCAATACCATAGCGACAAAACATGGCTGTGTGGGATGGCTTAATAAGCATAGAGTTAAGTGAAAACAAAGCCAAACGGTGAGTAGGCTATTCAATTAGGGATATTGGAATGTCTGTATTAACTCAGAGGTTATGCCTATTAGGACAAAGGCCTACGCTCGCGCCCTATCCAACCTTTCCATTTGGTCAATAACCGTGCGCGTGGGGGTTGTCCGAATTTAACTATTGGGGGAGCGTAAATTAAACCTCATGCCATGCAATGTTAAATTTGCTGCCATCGACATACTTGAAACAAAAGGCAAGTGACTGCGATGGCATTACTGAATGTTGTACTTAATCGGTGGAAACTGCATGGTTGCTAAGTTACAAAGTCTCCAGAGGACTAGCTTTATGCGCTACAGTCCTTTTAAATGACGGAGGGAGCTGTGAAAACTCAAGCCATCTATGGCTCACTATTGATTTTACACAGAAGATCCGAGCACTGATGATAGGCTTTTGATATATTTTCCTGCTACATCCAGTCCCTTGGAGTACGGCGAGAAAAATATCTGTCAATATGCTCCTATTATGATCTCTTGATCTGTGGCCATAAAAACAGTAAGCTTCAGCCCTTATTGGAAAGTAATAGGCAAGTGTCATGTGAATGTGTGAATGTGGGCCAATAAAAACACACACACACATTTAGCTATGTCTGTTGTAGAAAGGACGAAAAATTCTGTGGTCGTCTAATTAATTTGATCGACTCGCACTCAGGAAAGGATCATCTGTGACATCAGGAGGCCCTGCAATAAATACCAACTGATGGGCGCACCTCATCAGGCTGGCCATCACTGGCCCTCTAAGAGGACCTGTCACTTGACACAGGGAGAGCCCTCAACCCCCTGCAGACTCCCTGCCACGCCGGAGCTGCCCTATTAGCAATTTATAATGGTGATCAAGAAGTAGTCAGTGGCGAGTCAAGATAACTGTCTGCCCCCATGGCTAATTGGCCTTGTGTTCTTTTTCTGATAAATGGCTCGTGACTACAGTAGGGTCTCTTGGCTTTCTCCCAGCCTTAATGGAACACAGTAACTAGATTTACCAACAGATACCAGGTCAAGGAAAAGGAGATGGGGTGCAAAAAATGTTAATTAATATCAATAATGGCCAATTATTAGTTTGACAGAAGGATCCAGCCTAGCGGCGCTCTAATGACGCCAAGCTAAGTTGAAGGGAAACACTGAGGCAAATTAGCATAACTGTGTATGCGCGCCGCACAGTGCACTCCACGGAGGTGCCCTAGCAAACATCTGTTATGTTAGAAATTCAAATACTCAACTGCCTGCTAGTACCATTGGATGTAGTTGCATAATCAACCATTCTTCTCGGGGCCATTCTGAAGGCGTTAACAATGCCCCAGTGACTGGTGGCCCTCCTCCTCCCCCCTGGGCTTCCCAATCAGCCCAGGCCTCCTGTGGACCTGCCCTTAACACCAGATGACTTAAGGAGCACGTCTGGGACGGGACAGGAAAGGATGGGACAGGACGGGCTTTGTGCTACACACAAACCACTCTTTCAACTCCTTCAGCTGACACTTCCCTTTAGTGGAGCAAACAGTTAAACATATACAGTTGTAGAGGGAGAAAGGAGAAAGGACGGACACGGTGTGTTTAAATAAATATAATAGGCCTAGAATTGAGTTAAAGGAGAATCCAAAGACTTGGCAAAGGAATGGGTAGTGGTTTCCTTTAATGTGTTATGATGCTGTAGCATACACATTGTACTGTACATTCATATATTTTCAAGGCATAACTGTATAGTGTATTTTTTTCATCTTTCCTATTTAAATAATTAATTTTCCATTTACCTTTTAATTGAATAGTAATGCCATTTACATAAAAAATAAAAAATACTATAAATTCATGTCTTTTATACAATGAAAGAGAAAAGCATGATCATAATAAAAGGAATACACAGATGATTATTCCTTTCCGGTGGCAACAGAAGCAAAATCCATGCACAATGACTCGATTCTTTATTGTGCTCTTAATCTATTGTTCCATGGTAGTCTTTGTAACCCTATTGACCAAATTAGAGCATATGACAAGCGGTGTTGTCGTCACGGTGACGGCCCCTTCAGGAACTGCCTCTCCCTGTGGACCAGCTTAGGCAAGCCAAGAGCCCGGCCCCAGATGTGGCAAATCTGTGTTTAATATGGATCTTCCCTCCAAAGGATTGGTGTGGGGAGAGAGAGAGAGAGAGAGAGAGAAAGAGAGAGAGAGAGAGACGGAGAGAGAGAGACGGAGAGGGGGGGGGGGGGGGGGAGCGGGGCAAGAAGAGGTAGCTCCAACTGTCTCCGGACTCAACAAACAACATAGGATTCTTGCAGTGTCTAAAATAATTTTCATTTCAAAGCGCCACAGCAATACAGAGTTGTATTTAATTTCGCACAGTGCTGTTAAAAGTGTTTAACACTGTTATATTTTTTTGCCGTAATCTCCAGCATAACATTGTCTCAGGGCACTCCTGGCCATTTATTGTGGAGATACATATTTCTCTACAGAAATTGGTTCCATGATGCTGCGATGCAAATGTAGGCTACTTTTTGACAAGGGCTGGTGATAAATTAACATCTCATTATCTCTCCAGCCGTCTGATGGCCAGTAAGCTTTAAAAGAGCCCGGATGCCTGTGTTGTTCACCATTAACACACACATGTGCGCGCGCTCACACACACACACACACACAAATACACACACACGCAAGCACACACACACGCACACGCACACATGCACGCACGCACGCACACACACACACACACGCACGAAACCTGCTTTGGTTAACCATACTGACGCTAATCTAATCATAGCCATAGATCAAAGAGTGGTTAGCGATACATTTCTCTTATGAGTTTAAAATTGGGCCACAAATTCACAATAGAAAGCATTTTTTACCTTCAACATTACTAGGGCATAGCTTGGGAGCCTCCATGCTTTTAGTGGGGGGAAAAAAACATTTTCTGTTGTGACAGAGATGCTGTTGTTGAAAAGGTTACTTACAGTAGACGACAACCTATGAACTTGTTTTTTTCTTCCATTTTGGGCAGGTAGGGGTACGTGGGAAATCTAGCCATAAGCACACAGTATACTGTATATGTCAAGGGGACTTTTCGCTCCTTTGGCGGCCAGCTGTAAAAAGGTTGGATTTCCTGCAGCCTACTAAATTGTTAGTCGGCCAAATATACACCTTTGTATACATTTCTGCCTTATGTATGAGCCTTTTTCATTTAACATCATGATTTAATGCTTTTCTTTTCTTTGTTAGATTTTTTGGTGGTATACAAATATTAATGAATGTGTGTTCAGGTTTGTTAAGTGACCACATTATGATGCATTATGCACCTGTGCATTATTAACATAATTCCGTATTTTACAGGAGGCATCATCCTTGAAGCATGAAGAACAAGCTGTGCTGTGCAGTCAAAGGTGAGGTGCATTGGGGTCCCTGGCCAAGATTAAGGTAAGGTAGCTCACAGCACATCAGTGGTTCCCAAACGGGGGAATCGGGACCCATACTGGTGTATTCTTAACTGAAAAAAACAAACAAACAAAAAAAACCTAACCCTGCTTTGCATCTGCACTTGTTATTCTGTATATTCCCTGTGCGCTTTTTGTATCTGCTAGTGACGTTGGCTATGATTATGTCCTCGATTGTAAGTCGCTTTGGTTATAAAGCGTCTGCCAAATGAAAAGCAATGTAATGTAATGTAAAAGGGGGTCCCCGCTGAAAAAGTTTGTGAATCACTGCAGTATAGTATAGACACTGCAGATGTGGACTGACTCTGCTCTCTCATGCCTCGGCTCTCAACACAACACCCCCCTCCTGCTGTGAGATCACAGCGCACCTTTGACTTCTCCTGTGACCGAGCCATTTGCTCCCGTGCTCTTAAGAATATAAAACAAGCCCAATACACGCTACTGTCATCGTCTAACATGGCAAGTGTGAGGAGCAGTCTTGAGTAGGCTAGCGCTACAGTAGTAGTAAGACAGTGTGCTGTGTCGGCTCGGACGCGTTGGCCTCTTGTCCGACGGCCGAGGCCTGGCCGACGTTGGCCTTTTTTCCCGAGCAGCAGCAGTTTTTTTGCTTAAGCTGTGACTGTGACTTAGTGGTGAGTGTGACCTTCTCTATTCGGCAATCAGCATGTAATTCCCACTAGTGGTATGTCATGTTTGATCAGGGCCTGGGAGGTAGCTGTGGTTGTAAGTGCCCTGATCTCGGCCGTGCTCAGCGGGGAGGCGTTGGTGGGTGAGGTGGGGGGATCACATGGACAACCCCGGGTTCCCTTCGAGGGCAAATTTGACAACGTATATCTGCATATCCACCCATACTGTGCCCAGGGCTTTGAAATGTTTTGACACAGCTAGGCTCCCTTGAAGCCTTGCATATGCTTTTTTTCGTGGAGTGATAGGTAGGTGAGACCAGGGGTGGTGCTGTGCTACCGGAGTAGTCGGAGTGTGTATTGCAATCTGGATCATGCGGAGCGGTGTGCGCTGTTAATGAACTATGATTAAGGAAGGCCCTGGCACTGATCAGTTGATTCCCACAAAGCACACCAGTAGTAACTCCGAAATACCTGCGAGCCATAACCCGTCAGACTCCAAATGAATATTCAGCGGCGGTGCTAAATCAATACGTCGTGTCAGTGAGAAAATGTTTTTGTTTTCATGGCGCTTTTACACCAAGGTTAAATATTTTCCCCTTTTTTCAAGGGGACAGTTTAACATTCCCTCTCATTTTCAATTCATCTTTTGTCTCCCTCCCTCCCTGCGCCTTTGCCTCCTTCCCTCCCTGATTTTTTACAGCCGTTTAAAAAAACAACATATGTTTGTCGCACATTGCTGCGTCAAACAGATTTCCTGCGCAGTATACATGACTGGCGACACGGTGGGCTGTATATATGAAATAGTGCTCGGGTTCCGCTTTCCTCCATCTCCGCCAGGCCTCGGGTGTATAAATTTGCTGGATGCTTCTTCCGTCTCTTCTCTTCTCCTTCTCCCTCTTAATTCACTGCAGTCGGGTTTCTCTCTTCTCTCTTCTTCTTTGATGCAGCTCCTCTTGTCCCCCCAACCAAACAATCGGAGTGGAGACAATGGAGGCATAATGATAGATCCGTGTACCCGCCATCTGTAGGAGCAGCTGCTCCCTTGCATCTGTACAATATGCTGGAGCGGGGAGCCTCAGTAATCTGCATAATAAGGAGAGGGCTTATCCCAGTCTAGTTAATAATCACAAGCAATCGATGCACTTCATTCCCTCACTGTGGTGAGGATACTGAGAGAGAGAGAGAGAGAGAGAGAGAGAGAGAGAGAGAGAGAGAGAGAGAGAGAGAGAGAGAGAGAGAGAGAGAGAGAGAGAGAGAGAGAGAGAGAGTTGTTGGGCGTTGGGGGGAGAGGAGGAAAAAAAAACCAACAACAACAAACAACTGCAAAAAGTTTCAGCATGCCTGCCATATCCTTCAGACGTGTGGGGGTCACCATGTAGTGCCGCGCTGTTGATTTTCGCCCCCGGCTACAGATTTACGCCAGTGCTCAATTTCATCTTTTTCATGAATACCATAATTAGGACACTCCGGGTTATCAGACGGCTCTCCGGCCCTCCGCTTCCGTACACAGAGGTTATGGCCCTGTTATGCGGCACACAGCCTGCGTAAAAGGGCGGAAAGGGACACGGAGGAGAGAAGGAGAGCAGGGGAGTGAGCGGGGAGTGAGCGGGGAGAAAAGGCAACTCCCCTGCAGTGACCTCTGAACGTCGTTTGCTCTGCATTCTATTTCTCCTACCCAGCAATCAATGGGGGGTTGTGTCAAACACAAACAAGGCATAATGAAACTGCCAGAGAGGAACTGGCTCGGTAACCCAGATATTGACATTACTTGTATTATGCTGACTGGCACTATGGAAAATTGAAGCTCTGTGTGATGATATGTGGGATAGGTTAATGAAGGAATGCGTTGCGTTTTGTTTCTAGAGGTGATGCGACTTCCTGGCTCTGCGGAGTGGTGGCATGGTGGCGTCTAACTCGTGTGACACGTACCGACTAAAAGTGTGGCAACCTCATCATTTGAATAATGATTTGCTCAAGTATGAAACACCTGCTTCGGATCAAAGTCACAGAGCATGCCTTTGTTTTGAGTCTTCTCACACATGACGGAACATTTGCATAATGTGCTGGGAACAAGGACATGACTTCTGGATTTAACTAATTAACCGAGCAGCCCATCCAGCAAGGAAGTTACTGGACTTTTTATCTAATTTTATGAATTATCAGTGCAAACATAACCTATCTGAGATATGAGACCTGAATAATTGATTCCAAATGGGTTTGAATCGAGAGTGCGATGGTGGGGGAAATGCTGTATTTACATACACTTAAAATAATTTCCATCTGTGTATGGAGCTGTTGTAACGAATTGCAGAGATGCTTGTCATTGTGCGAAATTAATAAATACCTCTGGGTGCATCTTTTAATTTAACCCAATTTAGTAAACGCAGTAATGGACCCTGAGCAGATAGTAAATTGATAGAATACAGAGTATACAATATTATTGATCAACTGAAACGTCCCATTGGTATTCCCTTGTTAAACAGCATATGCTTATTGAATTTAAACACTTTAATGTACTGCGATAAAGTGGTGCACCGTTATATGATCATTTTTCTCTTCAATTTCCGTAGTTTTTAGATCAAGGAACATGTTAGGATGCTACTTTCCAGCAGTACAAACATTGTTAAAAAATATTTTAGATATACGTTCGTTGCGCTATGTCACATAACATGACACATACACATGCATGCCACCAATCTTGGCAAAATCTAATTTTCTATCTAAAAAAGGTTTTGTTGATATTTGAGAGAATGTACATGATACAGAGGCTCTAAAACACCTTGATACATTCTTGGCTGCTTTAAATTTACTCTTGACTATTACTGTTTCCACTGAGTTTTAGTATAAGTGTATGCTAGTACATATGTGTGGATGCGTTTGTAGGCTTATAAGCATAAAAAAACAATGTGTGAATGATTAAAGTTTCAATTATTTATTAAGGGATAGCCCCTTGAGATGTTCCATCTCTTTTTCGAGGAGGACCCATGGAGACAGGAGAAAAGAGAGCAAGAAAGAAAGAAAGAAAAGGCAGTTTAGTTGCTTCACTTTCTGATTTTCTCTGAAGACATCCAAGGCCGAGCACAATATGATATGTTTCATTCACAGTTTTATTTTTTCCAGTGACAGTCAGACAGACCGACAGTCCTAAACGACAGACCTAAACGATGAAGGAGGGAGTTGCTCACATTCTCTACCTGTTCTAGTGAATGAGGCTCACTAGTTCATGACTGTTAAAAAATATATATTATTTTCACTTCGGCTCATCTGATTGATATACTGAGCTTAATAATCTCAATCATTTTTTTGGACATTTAATCACACATCAAGTTTTTTTGTGTTATGTTATGGTTGTAGTTTGTTCTTTAATCTTACTTTTTCTCCATCTGCTCAAATATGCCATGATGGTACGGTATTAAAATCTGTCACCCATCCCAGAACGTGTTGAAAGAAATTCTGCAAATGTTTCTCGAAAAACAACAGCATGTGTATTTCACATACAAATGCACAGTAGTCTGTGTTTCGCCAGCCATGAACACAGCCTGGCGTGCTATACGAAAAACAACCAGACTCTCTCCTTCCTGCAGCAAAACAACAAACCAACACGAGGAGAGCATATGTAAAGTAGTTTATGCATGCATAACAGGGCAATCCCCCCTGGAAACGCGGGGGAACATGCGAGGCAGGTGCTGCTGCAGGCCCCCAGTGAGGCCAACGGAAGCCTCTAGAAGAAGTGCAGGTGTGACGTGTAAAACATGCCAGCCCAGGTGCTTATTGAGATATCAGAATCAGTCACTGTGAGTTTGATGCATCACCTGGGGTTTGGCTTTGTCACTCACGCGGCAATACATCAGAGGGCAAATAAACAACGCGGAGAGGAAACCAAAGCCACCTGTATCAAGACTAACTTTTTGATCTGATTTTTTTTTTACCTTGCGTTTTTTTTTTCAGAGAAAACGTCTGCGCACTCATGGAGTGGTGCGGGAGATACTCAGTACCTCTGTGCTGGGGAGTTTTGTTGTGGGTTAGTTACGATGTGAACGCTCCTGATCACAGCAGCAGGACTCTTGTTTGCCCCCTTCGTGTTCGTGAGAGCCCTTACAAACACAGTGTTAGCCCGCTTAAATGTCAGTGTCCTATAAACCGCAATCCATTAAGCTCTGGCTTGTGTAAGTCATCATAGCGTGGACACTCCTTGACATGAAAGGCTCTCTTCTCAGACGAAGTAAGCAGAACTCAGTCACAGACTGCCAGCGTGTCTCCACCAGCACATAAAAGCTCGCCAGATTTACGGGAAGGTTTTCATCCCAGACTCCATCCTAGGCACCATCTGATAAACAAGCAAGTCTTTGCTCCAGGCTAAATGATACTCTTTGAGGGCCTGATTTACAATGCTTCGAGGGATACATTTGCAGTCCCAGGTCTTAGTTCCCCCCCTGTGATTATTCATCCGTGAGCTCAAAATTCGAGACTCAGATCCTCCACTTATGAGCCGGAGAAGTTGTAAATGAACAAATACGTAAATGATGGTAGTTTTATTCAGAGTTAATAGATGAAGAGAAATGAACTTTTCACAGATGCAAATGACTTCCAAGCTTTCAGCCAAGTCCCCTGGTCGTTCTTGAATTAAGGGGGGTGGAAACCTAGCCGTAGCCAGAGAGAGCAGGCCAGACAATCTTATTTTTCTTCCTTTTTAACAGGAAACACATCTGGGTATTGGGCCCCGGCATGCATTCCTAAGAGATGTGATTAAAGGGGAATGCCTCAATGTTTCACCCTCACGTTCTCAATAATAAATTAGTCACAGATTTGAAATGACTGGACTGGCTTTGTGTCCAATGGCTTGTCACTGGGAGCACGGGACTGTGACTAGAGGAAAAATTGATTCTCAAAACCAGCACTACTACAGCAACAAAAAAAACGTTGAAAGTGGTGAGGTTCCTATAATATCTGAACTGCTTTTCGTCTTGTTAAGAGTCGCATGAGAATAATGTAAGGTAAATCCTCAACCCAAACTCTAAACTCATAACACTGGGTCGAAGATTCTACTGTGGGAATTCGTCTTCTCCTGTAAGCTTCGCGTGACAATGGACAATTATTTTCCTTTCTTGCGTTGATTATCTTTTTAAACGATCTTTTCTTCTAAGTACAGTGAGGGGCTACAAAGTAATGTCTTGGCTTGGGAATGTAAATAACTCTGTTTGCATTTGAATCAACATAGAGTCAAGGTCATAACACAAGCTGTAAAGTCTGGTGGTCGCAGCTCATAAATTTGAGTTGGTTCGGCAACAAGAGTTCAGCAGAGGAGAGACTAGAGAGCTAATACGTAATTTATGACACGTACTGGCTTGTGTGTTTACATGTTCTCGGTGCATGACAGGAACTTCTGCAACGTGTATATTACCCACTGAATTAAGCCCTAATGATAGCAGTAAGTTGCTTTAATAGCAAAAAATCACAGATCATTTACGAAATCAGAATCACTTAAAGAAAATACCATTAATTTGCTAAATTCCCCAGTGCAGCAGCTTTCCATTAATTGTTTCAGACAGTTGGATGTATCATCATCGCTAAATGGCTTAATAAACTTCATCTTTTGCAGCTGATCAGTTTTGTGTCAATGAGCCGTTTTCTCTGCAAGTATCTCTGCAGCTTTATTAGAGGCTCTTAAACGGCCCTCATTGCAGCGTACACATAAACTCCGAAATCGATGATAAGAAAGTCATTATAAAAGGCTGCATAGTAATACAATAAATAGATCTAGGCTAATGAAACAAAAGCCACGTGCCTGCACACAATAATTCATCAATACTTCATCTACTTTGCTTTCTACCTTATTGACTGTGGGATGACGCACCATAGGGGTCTTATCTTAATCATAGAATATATGCCAACATGGTGTGAAAACTCTTCCTTTGCTCCATTATGTCCATATGTGTGTGTTGGCCTCTCTCAGTGCTGTACAGGGACGAGCTGTGCTGATGAGGGGTCAGTGTAGCGTTGTCAGCAGCATTCTGGAAGGGTCTGCCATGGCCTTACACTAAGCTCTATGTGGGCTATATATACACATTTCATGGCCTTCTCAAATTTCAGGACGTATACAAAGAGCACACACACACACACACACACACACACACACACACACACACACACGCGCGCGCGCGCACACGCACACACGCGCGCGCACACGCACACGCACACACACACACACACACACACACACACACACACACACACACACACACAGCACACACAGTGCCTTATGACCTGGTCAGAAAGCTATATTTGTGCCATATCACGTATCACTTGCCGATAGTAGCGGATATATTCTCACTACTATCAACAACCAGACAACTACGCTGTGTCCTTCGTACATTTCTGGGATTGAGCATTTTACCAACCGTTGAATACTTTCACATCGCCACATCGCTCATTTCATGTTCACATCACACTTGAAATATAAGTCTCTTAGGACAGCTGTACTGAATGACTATGCAAAAGCATATCCCTCTCACGCGTTCTTTTCTTTTATTTTACTGGGCCCAGGACAAAATCCTCTGTATGGGCCCCCTACCCAATACATATAATGTTATGGGGACTCAATTCTGGGCCCCTTATCTCCCTGGGCCCAGGAAATCATACCCCTTTGCCCCCCCATGTCGGCAGGCCTGGGCAGTGGCACTGGTGGCTGGCTGGTGGTGAGACTGAGCCTCTTGCTCTCCTTTCCAGCCCCTGAGCTCGCTGAGGGTCAAATTTGTCTCTTTAACTTCACTTCGCAAATTGTGCCAAGGGCTCTCTTTCCGAGACAGGGGGAATTAATAGGAGATTTAGAGCCCCTGATGCCTTGTAATTGCTGCTTCAGGTTGTTCCCTGTAATTTATGACCCTTAAAGCTCCGTTTCGAATGGACAATAAAAATGGATAATATAGTCGCGCAGCAAGGCAGAGAAATAAGAGGATAGTTGTGCGGCCCTCGTAAAGGTTAAAAGGTGAGTTCAGGAACAATCAAGTCGAGCACATATTTCTAACCTGGGTAATAATTCAGCCTGAGCACGGAGGGGGGGCAGAGCTGATGTGTTTCAATGATACGGAATGATCTTATGCAGCACCTTGGACTGGACAGGGCTGGCCACTTAAACATAGAGCCGCCATCTTCAGGATGCGTTAGCGGTACTGTGCGTAGCACATGGCTATTAGCTTTTACACTGTGTGGTAAGACAAGGCCTCTGTTATAAATTTGCTGTTACCAGAATGGCAATGACCAAGTCCCAATGTAGTAATAAATACTCTCTATGTTGTGGCAGTGGAGTATTTGGTAGGAAAGTCTTTTCAATGACAATTACTGTACAGCGTTCCCCTGGCAGAACGGCGTGCATTATGAGGCTACGAGAGCTTTGAATTTCTATTCAGTTCGGCACAAAATGTCAAGTCTTGTCAAGCGTCATGCTACAAACAGAAACGAAAACACTGCATTGTTGGATATTAGCTGTTTAATGCAATCCCTTCAGAGGGGTTTATTGGTTCATTCAAGAGGGTCTGTTGACATTCCCATTCCCCCCCCCCCCCCCCCCCCCTGTTAAAGACGCCTGCCTCTCTCCTGTGAGATCTCCGGGGCTCTTTGCCGGGGCGCAGTGCCCCATGTGGGCCAGGCCTCCCAGAGGACCTGTGATTTTCCTGCTTTAAGTGTCTTCTGTCAGCCCTAATTTGTCCCACTCCTGCCCTCCCCTCTGGCCCTCACATCCCCCTACCTCCATCCCACCACCACCACCACCCTTCCTTCAGAGAGGGATGCCCTCCTAAATGTTATTAAAAGCCCGGCCATAATTCTGTGTTTGTTTTGTGGGAGGACAGGGGAGACAGAGAGAGAGAGAGAGAGAGAGAGAGAGAGAGAGAGAGAGATAGAGAGAGAGAGATAGAGAGAGAGAGAGAGAGAGAGAGAGAGAGAGAGAGAGAGAGAGAGAGAGAGTTTTTTAAGCCTCAAAGGCCTCTCACCGCCAGGTAACCATTATGAGGGGCCGAGGAGACCCAGCTGCCTCCTCCACAGTCTTCATGAACCAGGCTGCCCCCTTACCTTACCTCGCCAAAGCAGCCAGCAGCCCTCACTGATCTGTCTGGCCATAACACAAACAACACTGCTGAGGCCTCCCATCCCCGGCCGTCTCATGACTGCTCCCAGAACTGCACTTTTTTATGTGTTTACCTTTCTTTATCAAAGCATGGCTCTTTTTTGTGCTTTTTGTGTGCCTTTCTGTTTGTTTCCTTTAAAAAAAAACCCCAAAAAACAGTCATTTCTTTAATTACTGAAAGGTTATGTCCTCTAACTCGCTCTGAATGGGTAAGCCTCTCAGGGTGTCAGAGGAGTTACGTATGATTGTTATTTTAATCTGTTTCTATTCAGAGGGTTTTTTCGGAGCAACGTGAATAGGAATTAGAGTGCCAGAATGAAATGTGAAAGGGCACCGTTTCAGCTTGCACACATAGCGTTAGCAACATAATACAATTGGCGTGAATTGCATCTCAATGAATTCCTTTGTGACTCTGTGTAACAATTTATTCATTTGCGCTCTGGATTAATAAGGGCAGGATGATTGCAAATAATAGTTTGTGACATGTGCTGGTGCCTGTGCTGCGCTGTGCGAAAGCCCTTTACCAGTTTAGCCAAAGAGAATTGCTCTATTTGATTCATCTGCCTTTGATTTCTAAAGGAAAATCAATGAAACAATTCTTTCAATTCTTTTTTTTTCTCGCACCACTCAGCCGTCATCCCATCCACTTCAATGATAAGCTTTTGGGCCAGCAGTCAAGAGACTTTCTTTTCAATTATACGCGACTTGTTTACATTAGATTTCCCCCGGAAGAGCTGGCAGGGGTGCAGGCAAGGCAAGGCAAGGCAGGGCTTGTATGGGGATGTCTGGTGATAGAACGAGCTAAATACAATTTTGCGTCTGTGGTGGGTAAGAACCATGTCGGATGTTTTTCAATATCTTGGGCCGGGGCCAATTTCTTTTCCATTTTTTGCCGTATATCATAGTACCGGCGTGTGGCAACATAATATGCATAATTCATATGCCATTGGCCCTGCACCCTTCAGAATATGGGGTTCTGTTTGCACGCGGTGAGCTAAATTAATATGGCAGTGTCCATTAGTTGGACATAACCCAGGTCAGTGTTTGTCACACTATATGTAAAGTGACAGAGGGGCAGGAAATACATGGGCTTATTTTGTTTTGGTTTGCGGGGCTTTGCAAGGTCGAGAAAAAAATATCGCAGGGACAGTGCCAGCCTTACAAACCAAACTAGTTTGTGACTATTTTACCTAATTTAACATAGTGCAGCATGTTTTTTTTTTCATTTATGAGCATCCATTCTTATATGATTGGTTGTATGCTTGTGTCTTTTTAGAAAACAAAATGGAGTTTTATTTACAAGATAAAAGGTTTAGAGACATACTTTACACACAGTTTGTTTACTGAATCAAATCAGATAAAAAGTGCAAGTATTTTAAACCATTTCTCACCTGATCATATGTTTCACAGAACTGAACATTTCACTCAGAGTTGTACTACCTGTAGTGCCTGTTAATATAGCACATCTGTGACAGTGGAGCAGATGCTACAGATTCATTCTAAAAATTCTTTGAAATTAGATGAACTGCGGTGTGTTTGTGGATGTCTTGTGGTCATTGTACTGACAGTAGGGTTTCCTCTGCCCCCAGAGAGTGGACAATGGTTGTCTCCAGTGACTGAGTTACATTCGCACATACAGCATTTACACACACACACACACACACACACACACACACACACACACACACACACACACACACACACACACACACACACACACACACACACACACACACACACACACACACACACACACACACACACACACATTAATGGCAGTTTAAACACGCCTGTGTCATAGTAACCCAAATTTAAAGCATGGTAATACAGTACAAACCACTCTTGTGAAGTCCCTACTCAACCATGGTCTCAGACCCCCCTTTTAAACGAATGTAATGGCCATTACTCACAATTCACAAACAATTAACTGTGCGAGGCACAAAGACAAAGTAGCTATTGGAGAGGTGAGGCCGGAGCGGTGCGCTGGGGGACTTGTGCAAGCTGCTGCGAGGTGAGTTGTGCTGCTACTCCTGCTGCTGTTGCTGCTGGTTGTGTGGCGTGAGGAGCCGTGTGGTGCAGGCCCGCCGACAGGGGGGGAGGGAAGAGGTATGTTGTCCCGGGCCCAGGACGATAGGGGGTCCAGAATTGGGTACCCATTACTAGTGGTGTGGATCGGCACTGCCCTCACGATCCGATTCGATCACGATTCGGGAGGTAGTAGATCCGATTCGATTCGATTCTATTAGATCCAATCCGATTCGATTCAATTCTACAATGCATTGCAATGCATTACATTTCTACTGAACGCAAAGCAAATGTTCAGCCATGATGAGGAAATACAAGTAGTCAGATACTGAGCAACAATTTATTGGCTGTTTTCTGTATCAGTCTGTATCAGTCTTGCAATGTTTTGAAGTGTTTTTATTTAATTTAACATTCATTTGCTCCCGAAATATCCATGGAAGTAATTGAAACTTAAAAAAATTGCCGGATTGATTCTGGAACTTGCCGGATCTGGATCTGGATCTGGATCGTCCATGCCCCGGATCGATTCGGATCGCCGAATCGATCATTGTTGACACCACTACCCATTACATTGTATGTATTGGGTTTGGGGGCCCTGCCAGATGATTTTGTCCTGGGCCCAGCAAAAGCTGTCAGCGGCCCTGGTACTGCTGCTGGTGGTTGTGTGGCGGGAGGAGCCGTGTGGTGTGTGTGTGTGTGTGTGTGTGTGTGTGTGTGTGTGTGTGTGTGTGTGTGTGTGTGTGTGTGTGTGTGTGTGTGTGTGTGTGTGTGTGTGTGTGTGTGTGTGTGTAACAGCAGTGGTGGTGACCTCCATCAGGAGCCCTCTCTCTCCCTACAGGCAGCCAGGAGGACCAGACATTTCCTCTCCCCGTAGCCAGTGCTCATTGGGTCATCAGTGGAGGCTAAGCAGCCCCATTAGAGCACGCTTCTCATCCAGGGCTGCTGGATCACCCACACAATGCTCTCAAACACTACACTCTCTTCTATCCACCGCTGGATCACCCACACACAGTGGTGTAGTCTACTTTTTTTATGGTGGGTATACGTACTGTATATTTGAGCATTTTTTGAAGTGAGTATACTGTATATATGTGTGCTATTCAAAATAATGGATCAATCCATTTTAAGTGGGTATACTGAAATCCCTGAAATTTAGAAGTGGGTATACTCCGTATACCCGCATTCTACGTAGACTACACCACTGCCCACACAATACTCTCAGACACACACACTCTTGTATCCACCGGCTGCATCACCCACACAATGCTCTCAGACACACACACTCTTGCTCTCCCTCCCAAACGCTTTCCTGCTTGCTGAAGCATCTCTTGCTGGGCCTTGGATTAGCTGTAGTTTGTTACATTGCATTGCATTTGGTGGATGCTTTTTATTTTATTTAGTTTTTATTAATTTGTTTATTTTTGGCCTTTATTATTACAGGACAGTGTGAGAGTAGACAGGAAATGACTGGGAGAGAGAGATGGGGCAGGGCCAGGAAATGACCCCGGCCGGACTCGAACCGGGGTCCCCGTGGGCAATGTACATAAGCCCAAATGTGGGGGGCTTAGGCAGATGCTTTTTAACCAAAGCGATTTACAATTGAGGACATAATCATTGCCAACATCACTAGCAGATACAAAGTGCACAGGAAATATACAGAACAACAAGTGCAGATGCAAAGTAGTGTTATTTTTTTTAAAGTAAAGTAGACTACACACACGTACACATCATGTCAAAGAGTCTGGCCTAGGTAGCCTTGTAGTACGTAATGGTGTAAATTTATATAGCTGTTTAGGTGGGGATGGAAAAATAACCTAAGATTGCTGGCCTTATGTTCTGCTGAATCAACAAATTAAAACACGAAATAGTATAGTTTTTGGTCAACAAAAACAGCCATAGTTACAGTATATAGTTGAACATCCGATATCTTAAGAATAATGTTTTAAATAGAGGTTGCTGGTGGTGGTTGAGTTGACTTTCTCTGCACTGCTTTAATATGGACTGTCTACTGTCTAGGTCTGTGTGTACTCTGCATTGGAAACCGGTAAGCTACCTTTGGCGTTGAGAAGGAAGAAAAAAAAACAGTAAAAATGTTCAAATGAAATGCAGCGTGGCTTTTGCCATGTAGTTTTGTGTGTGGAGAGGCCTGTTTTGTGTCAACTCTCGGTAAGAACACAAGCATGTATAATGCGAGGCGGTGGAACTGTCTTTGATTGTGAGGGATGGGGGGCAAGCATCACCTAAGTGTAGTGAAGCAGAGAAATAATGGTACCCCCACTCGGCTCGCGCAAAAGCAAAAAAAGGAGAAGGGAAGGGGGGGAAAAAACGGGGTGCGTTGGGGGGGTGGAATTGGGTATTGGGGTGGTCTGCTTCACATTAAAAGTGCCTCTCTAGGTAGCTGACATGACGGTGTCTAGTCAGACGTAAATAATGACAGACGGAGACTATCATGAGGTCTGTGAAGCATCCACATGCTGCCATCATTTTCTGTCTAACCTTGCATTGCCAGCGTCTCCCAGCAGCTCTCTCTCTCCGTTCCCTTCCCATACCAGCCCTGGAGATCATTTAGGAGGCCCAGAGTAATGATGCTGCCACGCTGCCTGTCCCACCAAGCACCCTCCACACGCACCCACCCGGTCGGACGGATTTGCATGAGTTTAGATCAGTTAAGTAGCTCCAGGTTGCTGCCATGGCTGACTTTTGATGGCTGACTCCTGCATCCATTTCAATCCCATACATTTTTATTCCATCGCTTCCTTCCTTGCCTTTATCCCTCACCCTCTCTTTGTTTGAGGAAAGGGGCCGGGGGGAGAGTCAAGTGCTGTATGTGTGTGTTATTGGCTTGTGTTTGCGTGTGTGCTTGCTTTTTTGCTAGCTGCCTGCGAGATGGTGGCTATGGAGGTGTTAGACAATGATATTGATTGGCCTCTTAATGTAAATGTATCACTTTTTGAATTGGTCTGAAATTAAGATACAAGAAGGGGAAAAAGTGCATGTCAGTGCTTATAAGGATTTAATGTCGTAAGAAGGGGGCTATTAATCGCCTGCATTCTAAGACGAGGAGTTAACATTTCAAGTCAAATACGTCTGCTTATTTACTGAGCAGGGGCATAATTGAGAAAAATGAGCCGCAGGCCTGACGCAGTTATTAATTTACTGCCATAACACGAATTCACAAGGTCACCGTGTTTTAAAGGGGAATTGACATTTTAACATAAACCATGCCGAAAAAATTGATATTTTTTCCCCCTTTCCCTATTTAAATGTCAGTCAGAGATGGACGGCAGCTATAAAAATGGATGTATGTTTTATATATACTATTACTATTAATATACAGTGCATGTTTCTCATTTATTTACGATTTTATTTAGCATGAAAGCTCTGATGTTTTAGCATGGATTGTAGTGTTTCAAGTGGATACCATACTGTATTTTGACATTCAAATGGAGTTGCTGGTTCAGCCATATTTCTTGAGCGGCCATTTGTTTTAGCGTGCCTTCATGTCGAGGTCCACATGTGGCCCGTGTCTTTCAGCGGTGCGCTTTGTAATTTCTCTCACACAGGGAGTGTCAGTGGTCGTCCTGAGCAAGGAAGTGCTAAAGCTATGGCTTGTAGCATTAAAAAAATTAATCACCATTAACTACCGTGGAACATGGGAGCGCTCAAAAACAGCAGCACAGCAGTGTATTTGCATAATGCAAACTGTAATCCCTCCTCAATACACGTATTAATCTAAATATTAAAGAAAGTCATGTTAAAGCAACTTACACGCTGTAATTGGCATCTTGTGGTTTGCCTTCCTGAGGCGAAAGTGAGTTTTATGTGCTTTTATAATAAATAGCGTATTTAAGCGCCCAGGAAATCACTGCAAGACATCCATCCTACAACGTTTCATTTATTCTAGTGTGTTTAATTAGAGCGAGGAAACGGCCCCGCAATTTGTTTCTGAACAGTGTCTAATGTCTGAGCCTGCTTATTAGATATTAAATTGATGCATAATTCAGGCAATTAAGAAAGTAATCATACAAAGTAATGTAATGGAAGTTAATTATTACTGCATAAGCAAACAGTTCATTAATGCTAGTTAACGCTGTGACTGCATCCCTAATATGCCCCACCATGCACGCGCAATCTCCTACCAGGGCCGTGTTTTGATCAGCTGGTTAAACATAAAATGTTGCCTGATGTGGGATGAAAAGGGCCCTCTCTCCTCTCTCCTCTCTCCTCTCTCTCTCTCTCAGCCTCCACATAGTGTTGCTAGATGTGGGATGAAAAGGGCCCTCTCTCCTCTCTCCTCTCTCCTCTCTCCTCTCTCTCTCTCCTCTCTCTCTCTCTCTCAGCCTCTTCACAGTGTTGCCAGATGTGGGATGAAAAGGGCCCTCTCTCCTCTCTCTCTCTCCTCTCTCCTCTCTCCTCTCTCCTCTCTCTCTCTCAGCCTCCACACCCGCCCCTGTCTGGGAAGAGAGTGAGTGAGTGAGTGAGTGAGTGGAGTAGGGCTGTCACAATATTCAATAAGTCAATATATCGTACAATAAGTTTTTACAAGCATGATAACTTTTTTGCCTCAAAAAGTTATTGCATGCTTCTTTGTTGTCCTCGTCACTCTCTTTTAGACTGAATATCGATAGGCACATTTCACTCAGTGCAATGATGCTTAAACGTTGGTGTACTTTTAATTTTCAGTCTGTCTACCTTGTCTATCTCTCTATCTACCCCTCTATCTAGCACCCCCTGCTGCGACGCTTTCAAAATTAGAAAGGGTGTATTTGCATTTTTTTCACATTGTCATTATATTGTTTGAAAATGACAGAGAAGACAATATTATTGTTTATTGCAATACTTTCTTGGCCAATTTATCGTCTAGCAAATTTTTTGTTATGGTGACAGCCCTAGCCTCCACACCCGCCCCTGTCTGGGAAGTGGGTGAGTGAGTGAGTGAGTGGAGTTGGGTTGAGTGTGGTGGCTGGCTGAGAGTGTTGAGTTGGAGGATGTCAGTGGCGTTTCGTTTCTCTCCAAAGCCTCAAAGATGAAGTGGATAGTCAGTCGCTCTGTGGCCCTCTCCTCCACTCACCAGTCATGTCAGGCGGAAGGTGACTGGCTGTCTTGACACCCTCCCGCCCTACACACATACACACACACACACACACACACACACACACACACACACACACACACACACACACACACACACACACACACACACACACACACACACACACACACACACACACGCACGCACACACTTTTTTCTTCTTCTTTCTTCCTCCTCTGTATGTCTTCGCTCTCATTGCCTCTCCTTTTCCTTCCATCTGCCCATCTCTCTCTATCACTTTCTCCTTCCTTCCCTCTCTCTCTCTCTCTCTCTCTCTCTCTCTCTCTCTCTCTCTCTCTCTCTCTCTCCCTTCTTCTTCATCATGCCTACTTCTGCTCCCGCTCCCTCTCCTCCTTCACCCCTCCACTCTTGCTCCCTCGCTCCTGTTCAGCAACACGCATGTACAGCTCTTCCCCTCATCCAGAGAATGCATGCATACAAATAGCCTTATAAACACATAGACGGCGGCAATATGCACATTGTGCCGTATGATTAAATGTCCGCTAGTTAAAGTGCGGGTTGTGTATAAATAAGGCCGGGCTCTTCAGCAGAGGAGAGAGACAGTATTGGGGGGGATGGGGGCTCTTGTCTTGTCCCAGCTTTGTGGCCATATCTGGATTGGCCATAAGACATACAGGGCATTTGCTCGGTGGACTGTTGGTGATTTTGGCCTGCTCCTTCCCTCAATGTAATACAGTAGTATCAGTTCTCATGCTGCTACAGCTGACTTGTCCGAGTCAGATTTAAATGTTAATCTTGCCTGTTGTGGTGAAAATAGTTCATAATGATGACTAAAAATATTGTCACAGGCTTCATTGTCACTCTCAATAACTGGTGGACCGGACTTGGCCGAAAATGCCCGGTCTGATTTCTTGTCCCAGTCCAGCCCTGCTTTGTGGCCCTTAAAGCTATGAAACGCTCAACTTCCCACCCCAGCCTTTGATAGGAGTTGGCAGAAGGATTTGAGTGCTTCCTGAGGAGCGAGGCACTGTGGTGATAGCGGGCCGAGCTGATTCTGAACCAGTGGCGGGAACAAAGACTCCAGGCCCCGTAATCCCCAAAGCATCCGGCTCCGTGGCCTCTTTCTTTCTCTCTCTCTCTCTCTCTCTCTCTCTCTCTCTCTCTCTCACTCGCTCTCTCTCGCTCTCTCTCGTGCGCCTTTTGAAGCGGCCACATAAAATCGGGACCCTTCCAGCCTCTGGTTGTTTCCTTGAGTAAACATGCATGTCACAGTTGACCTTTTCCAGGGTCAGGCGGCTTTTATATTGGCTGACATGTTTCCGAGTTAATAGAACCATTTAGCGGCAGATCCCCTGGGTCTCCATATTTATTAAGCCGCAATGAGTTACATCTGTCTGGCGGAATCAAGTGAACCTATCAACAGAGGTCAGCCACGACCGTGTCGTGTACACACGGATAGAAACACATTATGGCGTGTATGTTGGAGCGGGCCCCAATCTAAATGCTTTATCAACCATTTCACGCTTTTATTCCACGCCCCTGTCATGAGGTTGTGATAATTGTTTCTCTACACCCCCTCCCTCTTCCCGGTCACACATTTACACAAACACCCACTCCACCCACACACATTCTCTCAGTTTTTTCAGTTTTTTTTTCTAATCTTCTCTCTCTCTCTCTCTCTCTCTCTCTCTCTCTCTCTCTCTCTCTCTCTCTCTCTCTCTCACTCTCTCTCTCTCTCAATGATCTGCCTTTAGCCATATGTTATTACAGTGACCTTTTTTTGGTATTTTTCAGCTGTGGTCCACGGCGTATTGATTTGCCTTTGTTCATCTATTGTACAGAACCCCATAATGCTGGTCATTTTGCCGCGCCGTTCCTAAGCCTCTGTGTGGTAATCACGGATAATTGTCAATTATCACAAGGAACCATCAGATCAATTACTGCGAAATCAATGGAGGCACTTCACTGTAGTGCTTTGTTTTCTCTTCAAGCACCTTGTGTGGAGAGGAAGAGGAGCTCAGCTCGGGTGTTCAGCAATATTATAGCAGAATAATTATCATGGGGTGTGTGTGTTGTAATTTAGTTTTATGTTTTTGAAGGGCAGATGTTGCCACATTGATATTTGCTTTTATTTTCCTCACGCAGACACAGACACAGATACAGACACAGACACACTTGTGAGTACACACATGCGCACACATACAAACACACACACAGACATAAGTACACACACAGTCACACACAGCTACACACACACACACACACACACACACACACACACACACTAACACACACACACACACACACACACACACACACACACACACACACACACACACACACACACACACACACACACACACACACACACACACACACACACACACACACACACACTAACACACACACTAACACACACACACACATACACACACACACACACACACACACACACACACACACACACACACACACACACACACACACACACACACACTAACACACACACTAACACACACACACGGACGCACACACACACAAAAGGCAAGCCAGAGAGTCACCAGATGGGCTCTTGTTGTTGCGGGCGCTCTCAGTAAATAGCTAATGGTGACAAAACTACTGTTATCCCCTAAACGGGCAGCAGTGTATTACAGGCCCTCCCTTTATGAGCCCCGTGGAAAACGGAGGGGGAGGATTGGGGGGGCCTCCATTCCCGTTCGGTCGAAATGACTTTTTGTGATGAAAGTTAATGCGTGGGTGTCCAAATGCTCTCCGCCTTTTCTTCCCTCCTCTCCTCTGCTCTTGCACACGGCCAGCGTTTCTCCCTCTCACCTCATGAACGCACAGGGCGAGTGAGGCAAGCAGGCAGGCAGGCAGGCGAGGAGGCAGGCAGGCAGGCAGTCAGGCAGGCAGGCAGGCAGGCAGGCAGGATGGCAGGCAGGGATGCAGGCAGGCAGGCAGGCGGGTAGGCAGGCAGGCAGGCAGGCGGGTGGGCAAGCAGGCAGGCAGGTAAGCAGGCAGGC
The DNA here is from genome assembly GCF_034702125.1 of Engraulis encrasicolus. Lineage (NCBI taxonomy): Eukaryota > Metazoa > Chordata > Actinopteri > Clupeiformes > Engraulidae > Engraulis > Engraulis encrasicolus. The sequence goes on from NC_085869.1 coordinate 19,506,729, forward strand.
GGGCAGGCGGTCAGGCAGGGAGACAGGCAGGCAGGCAAACAGGCAGGCAGGCAAGTAGGCAGGCAGACGGGCAGGCAGGCAGGGAGGCAGGCTGGTGGACGGACGAGCGATGGGTCGGTGTCCCCTCCTCTGAACGCCTTCCAGGGTGGATGGAAACAAATGTGCTGCCGTAATGGCGTCCGCAGCCAGCGGCCCTGATGTATTATCTCCCTGCTCAGTGTATTTATTTACACTCAACTTCTCAGCAAATTGCCTTGTCATCTTAATGGGGGAAGATTAATCTGTTGCCATATAGGTTCAGGTGAGTGAAAGAGATGGACTTTTTTTGTGTTTTTTTTTGTGCTCAAGCTAAGCTTTGTTTACACGCCAATAAAACGGTTTAACTCCTTGAAGTGAAGCCCAGGCAAGGTGTGTGTGTGTGTGTGTGTGTGTGTGTGTGTGTGTGTGTGTGTGTGTGTGTGTGTGTGTGTGTGTGTGTGTGTGTGTGTGTGTGTGTGTGTGTGTGTGTGTGTGTGTGTGTGTGTGTGTGTGTGCATTTATGTTTTTGTGTGTGCAATGCATCTGCAGCAAGCTCACATCCCTTTCATTTTTCAGCTGTTTAGATGTTTTCAGCTTCTCCGACAGTTTGATAGCAAAACATTTTCTCAGTGCAAAGGAAGGAGGGTATGTTATATTTGCTCTGACCTCCAAACCCGACACAAGACCATCTCTGAATTAAGGATAGACCGATATATATATCGGTATCGGTATCGGGACGATATTTGCATATTTTAAGTGTATCGGTATCGGCCGATACGCGTGTGGTTTTGGCCGATACGCAATATTTATTATTTTATGTCATCCGTTTTTTTTTTTAAAAGCACCAAGACACTTTTTATCACTTGATTGTTAGACATCACCTATTGTTAGAGTTGGTGTTTGAATATTACAAGTTCTACCTCAATTTGATAATGTTACAGGAATGTTTATTTTTAACTTGAGACCTGGAATATTTGTCACTTTTAAACTTTTTTTCAAACCCATATCGGCCCCAAATATCGGGTATCGGAAATCGGGTATCGGGCAAGGGTGATGGGAAAAAAAATCGGCATCGCATCCAAATCGGTATCGGTCGCCCCGTACTCTGAATACATGTGCGCTATTACAGAAACACCAATACCAAAAACGCATTTTCATATATTAAACCGCATTGACATCGAATAAGAAAGGCTTAGGCCTTGTCAGGGTGTATGTAAACAGGGCCCTATTTCAATTATACCCTGGCATACGTGCATATGCGGCTAGGTTGATCTATTAAGCTTATGGGCATGTCCAATAGGTTGCGTTTATAAAGAGAGATTGTCTGGCTGATTTTTTGGAAGGGGTAAAGAAAATTGAAAATGTTCTCCCATTACAGGTTTTACACCGTAGTTTTTATTTACAAGATATATCCCCTCCCCCACCATATCATTTTATTTAAAAAAAAACCCTCTAATACTTGTTTTTTTTAAAAAGGGAAAAAAGATGTCCATTTTATTCCCATCAGTCTGTAAAATGTATCCGCACAAGTAATTACGTCGTGTGATGGTAATTGAAACTGTCATTTACCCTGTGGCCAGCCCGGTCATATTTCATCCCTCTCTCTGAAAAGAGGCTCCCATTGAATATAATCACACACACACACACACACACACACACACACACACACACACACACACACACACACACACACACACACACAGACATACACACACACACACACACACACACACACACACACACACACACACACACACACACACACACACAAGGACACACCGATGCACACACACACACACACACATACATACACATACACACCAACAAGCACCCACCCACACACTCACACACCTACTTGCACCAGACCAGGAGAAAACAGAGTGTGCACTTTGTGCACAGCTATTTATATCAATAAGTCCCGTGCTGAGAGGCACCAAATGAGCGTTTAAGCCGCGGGGCCCAGAAGAGCTCAGTAGCAGGTGGGCAGGATGCCTGCGTGTGTGTGTGCGTGTGTGTGTGGGTGCCTGGGCTGGGCTGGGCTGGGCTGGGCGGAGGGGGTGCCCACTCCTCTTTACAGGTGTTGCCCATCTCGCTTGGGCCCTCAGCGTGCTGGAGGATGCTGTGTGTGTGTGTGTGTGTGTGTGTGTGTGTGTGTGTGTGTGTGTGTGTGTGTGTGTGTGTGTGTGTGTGTGTGTGTGTGTGTGTGTGTGTGTGTGTGTGTGTGTGTACTGTGTCTGTGTGTGTGTGTGTGTGTGTGTGTGTGTTTGTGTGTGTGTGTGTGTGTGTGGTTCGGGAGGAAAGGAGAGGGGGGTTTGGGGATACAGAGAGAGGAAGAGAGAGAGAGAGAGCGAAAGTGAGAGAGAGAAAGAGAGTGAGAGAGGGAGGAACGTAGGGGAGCGTTAGAGCTGGACAGCTGGAGCTGCCGGCGTTTTGGTGAAACAGAGCGAGAGCCTCGTCTCTCATCCTCCTCTCTCTCTCTCTCTCTCTCTCTCCCTCTCTCTCTCTTCCTCTCACTGTTTCGAGGCCTCCGCAGGTCAGTGGCTCTCCCCCACAGGGACGGCCGAGCGAAACGCCATCAATTCACAAACAAAAGGCGCCACTTCAGGCCGCCACAAAGGAAACATATGTGATAGAGCCGGCTCCCGAGCCTCCCGAGCCGCCGCTCACTTTAACATGTCAGCCCCCCTCCTAATTAGCTGTGTTAACTCCCACGGCTGTCGGGCCGACCAACTGAGGACAGCCTGGTAAAGAAGTCACTGGAGGAGGAGGGGTGGGGTGGGGTGGGGTGGTGGTGTGTGTTTATTGTGTGTGTGTTTATTGTGTGTGTCTGTGTGTATGTGTGTGTGTGTGTGTGTGTGTGTGTGTGTGTGTTTCAATGCAGCAGCAGTTATGCATGTGTGTGTGTGTGTGTGTGTGTGTGTGTGTGTGTGTGTGTGTGTGTGTGTGTGTGTGTGTGTGTGTGTGTGTGTGTGTGTGTGTGTGTGTGTGTGTGTGTGTGGTGGGGGAGGTGGGGGGGCGCTGTTTCTTTATTTCCTGCTTGTTTATTATTTCCTTGGGCGCTCTCCCTCTCCCCACATTTTGATAAACTAGAGCGTCTGGCAATATTTCACATGTTGAAAAAAGCCAACCTCTCCCCGACAATATCGGCGAGATCAATATTATATCCTGAACACGGCACCCACCCCAGCCATAGATCTATTGATTACCATGGGCGTACGTACGCACGCTACGGAGAAACCAACCTTGCATCCACACATCCCTCCTCCACACCTCCCTGATCTTTATTCTTTTTCCCCTTCTCCTTCTCCTTCTCCTTCTCCTTCTCCTTCTCCTTCTTCTCCTCCGCCTTCTCCCTCCCTCATAACATAACATCCCCCCTCCCCATCCGCCTCCCACTTAAAATAGGAAGAAAAAAAACACAGTTACACAAAGAAGCCTCACATGGCTTCTTTATCCTGTGTGTGTGTCTGTGTGTGTGTGTGTGTGTGTGTGTGTGTGTGTGTGTGTGTGTGTGTGTGTGTGTGTGTGTGTGTGTGTGTGTGTGTGTGTGTGTGTGTGTGTGTGTGTGTGTGTGTGTGTGTGTGTGTGTGTGTGTTGTGTGTGTGTGTGTGTATTTAATGGCGAGCTAGGCTGGGGCTGGGGCTGGGGCTGGGTCTCTGCCGCCTCCCGTCTTTATTGGGACGTGTGTGGAGTCATTACGCGGCTGGCCTTCAGACTGTGGCCCTCTCCTCTCCTCTCCTCTCCTCTCCTCTCCTCTCCTCTCCTCTCCCCTCCTCTCCCATCCTCTCCTCTCCTCTCCTCTCCTCTCCTCTCCTCTCCGCTTCTTGTCTCTCCTCCCTTCTCTTATCCTCTCCTCTCCTCTCCTCCCTTCTCCTCTCCCCTCCTCTCCTCTCCTCTCCTCTCCTCTCCTCTCCGCGCTCGGTGCGTTCCGCGCGGCCGCTCACACCGGGCCTCATGTGACCCCTGCTGCTAGCCCGCCGGAGGTGCAATTTAAGCCGGCCCTGATGACATGCTGCATGACACCCCCTCTTTTGGAAGAGAAAAAAAGACAGAAACACCCCGGCTGACGCTCGCGGTGGGGTTGGGTGGGATGGGTGTGTGTGTGTGTGTGTGTGTGTGTGTGTGTGTGTGTGTGTGTGTATTGGGGGAGTCTGGAGCCGCAGGGGTTCCCTCTCACCTCCACCCCGACGTTTCCTCAAATTGGACAATTCTCGTATTGTTTGTGTTTTTTTTGCGAGGCGTGCGGGCCGAGCGGGCCTGGGTGCCGAGGGGGGAGGGAGGGATGGAGGGAGGGAGGCTGGAGAGACGTGGAAGTCTGATACCTTGCTTAATAGCTCTCATCCCGTAATTGCTCCACAGGTGAGTGCCGGGCCCTCTAGTCTAGTCCGGCAGCTGGAAGTTCTTCTCCTCCACCCCCCCCCTCCACCCCCCCCCCCCCCCCCCCCCCCCCCCTCCACCCATCCATCCATCCACCCAGGGCCGCCGCTAGACACAAGCAGAGTACGCAGAGTGCTTAGGGCACCAATCAGTGCTTGGGGCACCAACCACTTTGCCCCCAAAATTGGGGCCTCTTAAATTAAGGTCGACTAAAAAACGACGTGCAAAAAAACATTGAACTACATTATAAAACATGTATTAATTAGTTAGGAGGTTGGGGGGGGGGGGAGGGGGGCGGGGGGGGCGCTCCTGACCAGTTATGCTTAGGGCCTCCAGAACCTTAGCAGCGGCCCTGCATCCACCTACCCCAATGTTTGCTTTTTTTTTTCTTTGAAATAATCGTGCAGGTTGCCCAGGATGTATTTAGCATGTGCTTGAATGAAAGAAGGAACGGAGAAAGGAAGGGTGAGTGGGAGAGTAAGAGAAAATGTATTGTTGTGATGCTAATTAAAGTACCTTTTGGCTACTACTGTTGGGAGCCATCTCTAACTAGCATCACCTAGCCGGAGCTCAAAGGGGATCTGACAATTGACAGGTTTCAAATCGCTCACGCCTGGCGTGGATGCGCTTCTCCTGTCAGCCTGCTCGGCATCCCGGCTTTTGTTTTGCCTTTTGCTTAATGCAAACTTTTTATTTAGCTTGCTTGCTTGCTTGTTGCGCCGCTTTTTTAAATGTATTCACGCAAGGGGAAGTAGGGGAGTGCTTTTGCAGTAAGTGGAACCAATTTCCTTGGCGTTAAGGGAGATGGGTTGGGGAGAAAACTGGCGCCCTCCGTCCCCCCCTCCACCACCAGTACACTACCACCACCACCACCACCGCCACCACCGCCTCCACCCCACCCCCTCGTGCCTGCCAAGCGGCTCACAAGTCCGGCTCAGAGCTGTGTGACTGCTGCCGACTGACTGGCATGATCCCTGGATCTCTGTTCTCGTTCTGACAGAGGGGCTGCGCCGAGATGCCTGGGTTAAAAGTTCCCACAGATGATATCTCAGAAGGCTTATGTGATGATGGCCCATGACAGGTGGAGTTTTGTGGCCATCAGCTGAATCTCTGTGCTGTTTCACGGGGGTTCGGCCAGCATGGCTGACAGCAATGCCCCCCCCCAGTAAATGAATGGAGATTAATGCCTCTTGTTCTGACCCCCCCTAAGGGCAGCCACACGAAACGCCTCCCGACGAAAATTATTTACTCATCTGCGGAAGCCTAATTGAGGCCCCCTTTTTTTTTACAAGCATCAGGGAGCTGTCATTTGGTTTGTTTTGGGTCAATCTGCTCTGCGATATGATCGGTTTTCACATGTGAAGGTGACTCTGTTGTTAAGGACATTACTGGACAATACATATGCCCTTAGTGGAACACCTCAGTCTTTGAATGGTAAAAGCGTGAGATCATTAATTCCCTTTGACCACAGAAGACTTTTGTATGGGTGCGAAAAAGAAAATGTATGATCCCATTAAACTAAATCGCACAGTTATGCAGAGAGTGTATTTTTTACTAACAAACAAATCCTGACAGAAGTTTTCTAGAATCAGCATCATCTCTACATACACTAACTGACCTCTATGTGTCTCTATGTGATTGTGTACAGCGTGGCGTGAATCCTAGCGTAGCCTCAGGATATTTACATGGATACCAGTCTGTGTTGAAAAGGGCGCCCGTGAGGCTCCCGGCAGGCACTGCCGCCATCACCGCCGCCATCACCGCCGCCGTCGCCACCCAGACAGGAGCCACACACCTCCCATAAAGCTGGAGGGCAGTTTTACGAAGGCCGGTTATGGAGCGTTTTGTCTCCGCCATTTAGCTCCATAAATATCATGCAAGACATGAAAGGGCACAGCCCAAATTTAAAAGGTCCTGTTGGGGTGACACAGCTCAGATGGCACTGATTAGGAGCCACTGTATCTCGGGCCCTGTTTATGAGCGGGTCAAAGATTTACGGGCGGCCCTGCCCATCCCCCAGGCTGGGAGTAGTCAATATTGTCTTTCTCTTATTGTGTCTAATTTAGCTTCTTTGAAGTTGCCTAATGTATCGTTTATTACATGCATTAACCTGAGAATGCTTCGCCCAAGGTACACCCACGAACTTACACTTAAAGGCAGGTAATGTGAGCCGGGGAACAAGTTGAGGCTGTACAGTTGAACGGGAGGTTTGACCATGTTACATGCCACTTCGTCAGGTTATCTTTGTTGAAATCAAGCAGGGGTGCATTTCTCGAAACCATAGTTGCTAACTATGTTAGCTACTTTGTTAGTTACCATGCAATTCCCCATTGGCAACTAGCCAAGTTGCTAACTGCTAACAACTGAGCTTTCGAGAAATGCACCCCAGAATTCTTGTCTCCTTCCTGAAAGCTACTGAGATTTACCTCCTTCCCAGTAAGTCTGGACGCATTATTGAATTTGGAGACTGTTAGCCCTGCCATGGCCATGCGGTAGGGCACTCGCCTGCCATGCGGCTGACCAGGGTTCGAATCCTGGCCCGGGTCCTTTGCC
>NC_085869.1:19518676-19546176 GCF_034702125.1 Engraulis encrasicolus
CCACTCCACCTCTTCCTCACATGGTGGCACCCCAGTAGCAGTCAGCAGGGGAAACTGAATACATCACCAATCTGTGTCATTACTCTGTCATTGCATCAAATCACATGATTAGCCCCCGAGAGCCGACCGAGGAGGGGGGGGGGGGGTGTGCACCAGTGGCTGTGGTGGTGGTGGTGGTGGCGGTGGCGGTGCTGCAGTCCCCCTGGTAATGACGTCGCTGCTGGTGGGGAGGCTGGCCGTGATGGAGAGGTTGTGGCACTGTCCTCCGCGCGGGGCCAAGGATGGGCCATCACTCAGCACAGCAGCAGCAGCAGCCCCGGGTAGCCTCGGGCTGAAGTGCTTTACGACCAGTTCAACGCTGCAGCCCAGCACCAGCCCAGCCAGGCCTCTCCTCTCCTCTCCTCTCCTCTCCTCTCCTCTCCTCTCCTCTCCTCTCCTCTCTTCTCCTCTCCTCTCCTCTCCTCTCCTCTCCTCTCCTCTCCTCTCCTCTCCTCTCCTCTCATCACCTCTCCTCTCCTCTCCTCTCCTCTCCTCTCTCCGTGTCTATGTCTTCCTCCCTCCCCCTCTCTCTCTCTCTCTCTCTCTCTCTCTCTCTCTCTCTCTCTCTCTCTCTCTCTCTCTCTCTCTCTCTCTCTGTTTTTGTATCTCTCTTTCAGTCTTTGTCTATTCTCCTCCATTGATTTTGGAGTTTTAGTTAATACACCCATGACTGCACCATGATACCAGCTTGTGTTTGGCTGATGCAACAAACCCATTGTTATCTTTTAAGGGCCAGCGAAAGAAAAGAAAAGAAGAAAAAAAAAAAACTCGCCACATCATTCGGACTGAGTAGTCAACGGCTCTGCTATGTTGAGTGGTTTTTGAAGAGGGAGATAAATAAATAAGTGCGGGAAAAGAAGAGAAAACCTGGGCAATTAAATTGGAAAAGGGGTACTTAAGAGCTCCTAACATGGCCCGGCGCTCTGTGGCAGGCCCGGCCGACAGTTTGTCGATGCAGCCTTTTATAATGCAAAGGCTTATAATTATCTCACGCCTGCTCATTTCACTCTGACATATCGCTTTCCTAAATGTCAAGAGGAGCGGCCAGTGCTGCGGCCCCCCTTTGCCCCCTCTCTCTCTCCCACACACACCCCCTTCTCTTCCTCCATCGCCCCCCACCCCCTCCCTCACCCCCCCACTGCGCCTCCCCCCCCCCCCCCCCCCACACCGTCTCCCAGCCCCCGCTCACCAGCCTGATGATGGCGGTGCTTTAGCCCTCGGTGCAGGGCCCCCCCGCTAGGGAATAGCCATTCAGGCATCACCGATCGTTGACCTGGCTATTGTTGTTTGTGATACTTACTGGTAAACTTTTGCAATCAATACAACATCAGCCGGCGGAGGGGCCCCCGGGAATGAAAAGCTGAAACAGTGCACTTAATCTTGGAGTGGGGGCCTCCTGCTCCTCCTGCTCCCCTTGCTCCCCCTGCTCCGCTGCTAAACTGGGTAGTTGGCCTACTTGATGCTGCATTATTGCAGCAGAGGTCAGATGTGAGCTGTCTGGCGGCGGCTGGCTGATGAATGGCTGTTTTTGATAAAGCGCCTTTCTCTACCGTCCAACAAGAGACATTTAATAATGATGGACCATAACGGCACACACACAAAAATCCTTGTAGCCCCACTGGCGCTGCTGCTGTTCAGTAGCATCTCTCTCTCTCTCTCTCTCTCTCTCTCTCTCTCTCTCTCTCTCTCTCTCTCTCTCTCTATCTATCTCTCTCTTCCTCTTCCTATTTCTCCCCCTCATTCCCCCTCTCCCTCTCTCCCTCTCTCTCTCCATCTCTGTTCTTCAGTGTTTCTAGATAGGTAGTATCTCCTTCCCCCTCTGCTGCTCCTTGGGCTATACATCCTGCCTCAGGTGTGGAAGTACAATAGAGGCAGCTCACCGTGGCTGCTGTGTGTCAGTGTGTTATTGTGTATCTGAGTACAATCCAGCACTTGGCTGTGTGAACACTGGCCCCGTGATATAGAGGATAAAGCTGTATTGTAAGCTGAGCCACGTGGCCATAGTTTCAGTAGATGAACCGAAGCGATTATTATTATTAGTTGGGGGGTGGGGGTTGTCTCACCTTTATTCGGACAGGACAGTGAAGAGTGGGACAGTAAATGAGAGGGAGAGAGAGTCGGGGGAGGATCGGGAAGTGACCTTGGGTCGGGAATCGAACCCGGATTCACGGCGTAACAGTGGAGTGCCCTACCGATTGAGCCACGGCAGGGCCAGTAATTATTTTCAAATGGATATTTGCAAACATTTAGTGTTGACAATCATATATGAAACAGATTTTGACAATCGTACACTAAAAAAGATTCTTTACCGTAGTCTACAATATGATGTTCGTTGTAGCGTAAAAGAGCTTGGTCAGATGATTGACATTAGTTTATGTATCATTACATCCACAGCCCATCTTGCTTCCACTGCCTACATAGTCCTTACCTAAGCGATTTTATACCGATGATTTAACAATGCCTTGCTGAATCTGCACCGTATAAACACAAAAATAAAATCGGCGTAAATGAAAGTGTAAATCCCTCAGTTGGTGGACCCAGAAGGGGGATATGCAGCTGAAGATGTGTCATTTGAAAGAAGAAGTCCTTTTTAGTACAGTAGCATCTTTTGACAACGTTGCATAAAATATGAAATGGGATTGTGTGACCTCAATGTCCTCCATGTTTGAACCTAGATAAAAAAGATGCTCCTGTGTGTTTCAACCTTCTACATTCCTCTGTGTTACCTGACGAGATGTTTAGCGCCGCAGTAACATCGAACTCTACGATTATGCACATGTTAAAGGGACACTGTGTGCAGGAAATGGTCAAAAAGGTACTGCAACTATGCTGCTCATTGAAACTGGGCTGCCTATTGCCAAATTTGATCTTTACATGAAAGTTTACTACACCGCATTCCACATTATTATGCAAATGACATTTTTCGCTGTTTCCCCAAATAATCAATACAAATGACAGTCGTCATAATTTTCAAGTCATCAGCCATTAGAGTACAATTTAAAAGTTTTTGAATGAACCTTCCAATGATAACGGTATTTTTTTAAATAATAAAAAACTTTAAATGCTCTGTTCCACATTATTACGCAAAATAGTTTTGTAGTGTTGTAATCCAAATTTCTTTCTTTTTTTCCCATTTACCTCAAAACAGTTGGAATTTGGTACCTTCTAAATTACATTTCAATGTTCAATACTTGGTGATAAGCTCTTTGTCTTAGTAACTGGAATGCTGCGATTAACATTGAAGTCAATGGTAGGGCATTGCATGGGAGTTATGGAAGCCCAGATATCCTTGATGCTTTGCTCTCAGCTGTTTTTGTTTGTTTGGTCTGGTGACCCACACTTCACTCTTCAATATACCCGTAGATTTCCATGCCACGTTTAGGTGCTTTTGAGGTGATGACATTCTAACGCACCAGACATAAAACCCCATTGAAAATGAATGGGATGCTATGTCTGGTGAGTTAGAATGTCATCACCTCCAAAGCACCTACACGTGGCATGGAAATCTACGGGTATATTGAAGAGTGAAGTGTGGGTCACCAGACCAAACAAACAAAAACAGCTGAGAGCAAAGCATCAAGGATATCTAGGCTTCCATAACTCCCATGCAATGCCCTGCCATTGACTTCAATGTTAAACGCAGCATTCCAGTTACAGCTTATGACCAAGTTTTGAACATCGAAATGTAATTTAGAAGGTACCAAATGCTAACTGTTTTGATGTAAATGGGAAAAAAAGAAAGAAATTTGTATTACAACACTACAAAACTGTTTTGCGTAATAATTTGGAACAGAGCATTTTGGGCATTTTAAGTTTTTTGTTATTTAAAAAAATACCGTTATCATTGGAAGGTTCATTCAAAAACTTTTGAATTGTACTCTAATGGCCGATTACTTGAAAATTATGACGACTGTCATTTCTATTGATTATTTAGGAAAACGGCAAAAAATTTAATTTGCGTAATAATGTGAAATGCGGTGTAAGTAATAAACAAATATTATCTAGTATGGTCCAAGTACAGTCATTTTTGCAGCTAAAAAATGCTATTTTTGGAAATTCAAAATGGCGGACCATGGAGAAGATCCCCCTTTTCATGTATGAAAAGTGCAATTTTTCCAATCATAATGAATACTTAGATTTTGATGCTGGTGGTAAGTATTCATGAAAAAGGTAACATTAGTGAATGGGCAGCATGAATTCTGGAAATAAACAACAACTTAAAATCTCACACAGTCTCCCTTTAAGTCACGTATCTAAACACACCTTTTTTCCTGGTGTTCGGTGAAGTTTGTTTCCCCACAAGGTATGCATACGAGTAGCCGGCTAAATGTATTCACAGTTCATAACGAAGAGCAGAGAGAAGTTAGATTATGCATGTCATAACGAGGTTCAAAAGATGCAGTCAGTCTGTAAAATGTTATTCTGACTGGGGGCCCCTGGAGGCGATGGGCAGGTAATTGAATGTCTTTTTAACCATATATGATCTTTTAACAAGCTCGCCAGATAACGGTGCGGGGGGACGAGGCGGCACCCAGCAATTTAAGCAATATGTCATCTTGATAAGCAATCAAATCAGCACGTAGTTACCTTAAGTGCCTCTAAATAAAAGGCACACTCTTTTAAATGAGTATAGTTATGAGAGCCTCACAGTGAAATTAAATGCCATTCTTCAGAAAACAAAGCAACAGAGGACGGTGACAGCTCTCTGACAATAGACAGTGCCTTTAGTGACAGGAATAACAAATTAATTGGGACCATAACACATTCCCTCTAAAGGTGAGGTAAACACACTTGACTGTATATTTTTCACCATCAGTAAAAATCTCATTTCGATCTAAAAATAAACCCGGAGACATTGAACACTTTTAATGGATTTTGACATCTCTGCATTATGCTGTCACTCCGGTGTAAATGGATCATAACTTTGCTCTGCACCAAGGAATTACCACGCATTTTGAGAAAATATATTGCACGCCAAGCTGTGAATTATGATGCAAGATCAAAATAAATGTGTAATGACTTTGGAGGAGCCTGGAATAATTTATCGGTGGAAGATGCTACTTGGGGTTTGGAGGGAAAAGAGAGAGAGAGGGGCGGGAAGGGCCGGGAAAGAAAGAAAGAATGAAAGAATGAAAGAAAGAAGAGAGCAAAGTCGTTACTCTGCTCTCGCTCTCGCTCGCTCTCGCTCGCTCTCACAGCCCCGCTTTTGTTTCGGCACTTCATTTTCAAATGTCAGAGATTGAGTCAGACAGAAGCTTAACCTGTTTACTGAAGCTTGGAAAATGAAGGCTTGGTTCAGAATGCTGCTGCGCTTAATGATATGGTTATTTATTGATCAGAGACAATGTGTGTCAGAATGTCCAAGGAATTCACATGAGCCCCTGGGTAGAAGAGCTGAGATTTGCTTTTTCATTTTCATAGATAAAAGAAACTATTTACTTCCCCACACATTGATAACACCAAGGCGGATTTGTTTTTTTTTGTTTTGTTGTTGTTCCCCTTTGGCCTGAAAGTAGCTTTTGATTATCCCCTGAACTTTCTTTGTTTGATACATTCTCAAGTATACAATTCATGATGGCCATATATGACGTATTGCAGTCGTTCGTAATGCTGATGGCAATAGGTGTACACAAATTCTCCATTAATTATGTTATTGAAAAAGTAGTAATGGTATTATTGAATCAAAGTATTTTTTCAGCAAGCTAAGGCGTTCATTTTCATTCTTGCCCATTAGATGAAACGGTAGGGCAATGGTTTACTACACCGGCGACCCGGGTTCGATTCTGGCCTGGGTCATTTGACGATCCATCCCTGTCTCTTTCTCCCCACTCATTTCCTGTCTCTCCTCCACTGTCCTGTCCAAAATAAAGGTAAAAAAGCTAAAAAAAAATAAAATAATAATAAATTAGACTAAACCCAATGGTGATAAAGCTGGTTGTAGTCAAAGAAGGTGGATCTAACAAGACGCGTCATTTTGTTTCTTTTCCGGTATCCACTTTATGTCGGGTGAACCCCCCTTTAGGAGACCTTTGGTTAGGAGACCTTCAGAGTCCTGAGGTTGAGAATAAATGAAGTCCCCTTAGCGCTGTAGATGGCGGTAGCGCACGTCTTGCGCAAACACCTCAAAAAGAGAAGAAGAAGTAGGGGACAACGCCCCCGCAGGAGACCCAACTTGAGCACATGCTTTTGCATTGAGTGAGCGTGTTTTGCGATATCTTGCTCTCATTCAGTATTTTTGGTTGAAGTGTTGGCTGGTGGGTGTACTGCCGTCTTTTATGTGGTGTGGTGTGCTGTGGTGTGATAACCAGAGTTGTATATTAACCCGTTAAGACACAGCGCTATACATTTTTTGTTACCAGAATGGCAATGACCAAGTCAGTGTGCATTACTGAAGCCCCTGTATTATGTCATAGTAGTCTAGTACTATGGCAGTTAACTTTTTGAGGACTATTACAGCGCTCTGCTGGTGGAACGGTGTGTATTATGGGGCTGCGAGAATACTGTGGGCAATTTCTGTGATAATGGTATTATTGAAACAAAGTTGTTTTCAGCAGCTTATAGTGTCCCACTCTTAGCCATGGTTCTTGATAAACCCTGAGGTCAAAGGTGTAGGTTTGACTTAGAAAGTGGTGGGGACATACAATGGCAAATTTTTCAGGTATGCTGTTTTTGCATTATATTTGTAATTAAGTAGTGGGGACAAGCTAGGTTCGTCTCAAAAGTGATATGGACATGTCCCCACCATCCACACCTAAAATTGCACCCATGCCGGAGGTGATAGTGGTGGTGTGTGGTGTGGGTGGAGGCTGTGGTGGCGCTTGTATTGTAGCCTCCTGTGTGGTGTGGTGTAGCGTGGTATGCGTGTTGTAGTGTCGGCCTCAGCAAAGAGCCATGCTGCCTAGCCTGTAGCAGCAACATTTCCTGTAACACCTCTGTCTCATTTAAGGAGCTCAAGTGAAGTGTGGTACGGCGTGTGATGCTCCAGCGCACCTACTTTACATCCGCACTGTAAACACTGTCTATTATATTATTCACACCAGCCGTCCTCCCCGAGGCATCAATCCCTTTTGAATATTTAACACGTGCTATTGTACTTACTGCCCCCTGCAACCACCACCACCTCCGGCACCAAGACCTCAACCACCACCACCACCACCACCACCACCACCACCTAGCCACCCACCCAGCTAGACCAGCAGCCTCTCCAACGTGTGGGGTGTACGTGTGGGGCTGGGGCTGGGGCTGGGGCTGGGGTTGGGGCTGGGGCTGGGGCTGGGGCTGGGGCTGGGGCTGGGGTTGGGGCTGGGGCTGAGGCTGGGCGTGCCGTCTATCTACCGTTAGTGTACACGGCTCGCTCACGTCTCCTCAGCTCCGGTGGAGGGCTAATCCCAGGGCTGGCCGGCCCTCCTCTCCTCCTGTTGTCTCCTGGTTGTTTTTCGGTGTAGTTCATAAATTATAGATGGGCCATGTCGAGGGCCATCATCCGGCCTGATCCCTGTCTGTGCTGACAGCTGTATGATGCGCACTGAGTGCAGCAGATTGGGAGCTCAGAGTTTCATCAATAAATATCACTCTGACCCTCACACTTGGCCTCGTGTCAGCGGTCAAGGTAATGGCTTTTTATTATCGTGAAGGGCAGCCCAGCGTGGGGTAGACTTAAAGTTGCTCGTCCATCTCCTGGTCTGGAGACGGAGAGATGGGGGAAGACAGAGACGGAGACGGAGAGAGAGAGAGAGAGAGAGAGAGAGAGAGAGAGAGAGACAGAGAGAGAGAGAGAGAGAGAGAGAGAGAGAGGGAGGGAGATGGAGATAGAATGTGTGTGTGTGAGAGAGAGAAGCAGGAGAAAGAGAGAAAGAGAGAGAGAGAGAAAGAAAGAGAGCGAGTGAGGTGAGGAGTAAGTGCAAGTGGATAGCAGACCCCCAAAGTTTAAGCCCAAGGAAGTCTTTTATTATCTGCAGTAGCAGTGGGAAATGGATAAATGAGTGGAGCTCTGCTCTGGCTTGTCATGAGCCCTGCACAACCCATTTATTTGGTGTCTTTTATATAACGGGTCTATTATCGCACATTACTGCACTGCCTTAAATTCATACTATATAAGGGCTGGCGAGATGTGTCGTTAGTATATTTGGATCCAATACTGCAACTCTATACCTCTGCGGGCGATTGGTTGCAATGGGAGAGATTGTGTGTGTGTGTGTGTGTGTGTGTGTGTGTGTGTGTGTGTGTGTGTGTGTGTGTGTGTGTGTGTGTGTGTGTGTGTGTGTGTGTGTGTGTGTGTGTGTGTGTGTGTGTGTAGGTGTAGGTGTGTGTGTGTGTAGGTGTAGGTGTGTAGGTGTGCGTGTGTGTGTGTGTGCGCGTGTGTGTGTGCGTGTGTTTGCTGTGAGTCCTAGATGTTTGTTTATGTGTGTGTGTGTGTGTCGGCTGAGTGTGTATTTGGGGAATTGCTGGGTGCTAATGTGATTCTGCTTGGCCCGTGTCAGGGGGGCTGAAGCACTGAGGTCCGGCATGCAGCTGAAGCCTCAGGCAGCTACAAGCCTCCCTCCGCATGTCGGAGGAGAATACAAGTTTTTGAGGCGAAATGTTGGGCGAACAGAACAACATTTTGTCTAAAGTTCATTCATCAAAAAGCTGCATATTTTGAAAAGGGTAAAAGCCCCACACAAGCCCTGTCAGGGAAGCAGCAAAAGGCTAGATACTATAGATTACTTTAATCCCCCTGCCAGATATAAAAAGGATAATTACATATTTGTGGTGGATGCTGTGCGGTGAAAAAATCAATACAACCTTTTTTTTTCTCCCTTGTATGACACTTCATTAGTGTGAAAAAATCCTGGAGCTGAGAAGAACTGCTCGGCAATTAAATGGTTCTGCTACCTTAGAGTTGGTAATGGCTCTATATGATTATCCAGTTTATTTGAAATAGTGCTTGCACTTGAGGAATAATTGGAAACCATTGATTATGCACTTTTATGTGTACACTCTTGCAAATCATTATGGAAAAGAAGCAATACTTAGTTAGCCTCTCTAATGAACCACTAATTGCGCTAAGTAGGTTAAGATGTTACTCAAACTGCACTGAACTGAAATCGCAACAGCACAAACACTTTCCTTTCCAGCAATCTCACTCAGCGGTGGAGTGAGCATCCAGATATTCACTCTATTGTGTTGTTGTTTTGCATAGCCCCACTCTTTATTTATTTTGTGTCAGATGTGGGGTGGGATAAAAATGTATTCAGAAGTGGTCCAATCGGCAGTAGATAAAATTGAGTATGAGAGGGGAAATGAGAACAGAGGCAGCAAAGAGAATGAGGGAAAAAGAAAAAAACACAAGTGATAGAATAATTTATTTTAAAAACGCCATCCTCCTTTTTCTGTGACACTCAGTTCTCAGTGGCCGTCCGTATTTTTGTTGCTTTTTAAAACTCTGTTCTGATCTGTCCACAGCA
Organism: Engraulis encrasicolus; assembly: GCF_034702125.1. NCBI lineage: Eukaryota > Metazoa > Chordata > Actinopteri > Clupeiformes > Engraulidae > Engraulis > Engraulis encrasicolus. The sequence continues at coordinate 19,528,162 of NC_085869.1, forward strand.
GAGACTCAGTGAGTGTCAGATGTTTTACGGTTCATATTGCACTATAAAAGGCCATGTCTGAGCAACCGTCTATGAAAATGACCACTACCACTTGCAATCAGTGGCAAATACCATGTCTATAGGGTCACATGATTTGTTATGTGTTCCTTGCTTGAGTCATTACAAACATGGCATGGCACATGGTGGTCTCTTACATGTAAACGGAAACATGTGCAGTTTTTATAGATATATTTGTTGCTTTTGGGTCGCTTTGACTTTGAATTTTGTGGTGCAGGTGTTGCAGGTGCTGTATGTTAAAACATACTGTATGGGCAAATATACAGTATTGTAAATATAATATTGCATTTTAGCACCAGTACCGGCGTCGACAATGGACAGCAGATAGCGTCAAAAAGTTGAATCTAATATCATGACAGAAAAAGAATGTCTGGCTTGATTTGCAAAGCCTATTACTAATACATCCAGAAAAATGTGATTTCCTCCCCTTTTCCCCTGTTTTCTAATTATGTTCTTATTTTTTGTTACACAGGGCTTATGAGTGCAATACATTTTACCAAGCGCTATCAAACTATGTGTATAAAAAGAAAGAGACAGCACTTCAATTTGCATCAGACAGTGTAGAACTATACACTTTAGGCATTAGGTGGCGGAGGATAGGTCGGTGTGAAGGTGGTTGCAGTGGGGTGGGGGGTCATGAGGTTTCTGGCAGGGGGAGATGTAGTCTATGTTCTTGGGGCAATCAGTCAGCTCACCACCCACCACTATGCCATGTTCTGCAGAGCTGGGGAGAGCGAGAGGAGAGAGGAGAGAGGAGGTGGCCGCTGGCTGGTTAGGGCTTAAGCCCAGGAGCACAGCTCCGGTCTCCTTTGATCTCCTTTTCAAAGGGCTCAAGCATTCACACCACTGCACGCTTCACTGCCGCCCCTAGCCCTAAGTCCTCGCCCAATTGTGCGAAAAGAGTGTGGAAAGAAGGATAGGGGAGGAAGGTGCCTTAATTTCGGATTCCTGCACAGTTAAAAGAAGACCCCAGAAAAGTTGTTGTGCATGGTTTCATTAAAAATCCATAAAAGTGTAATGTGTTTGTCGTGAGGTGTGTGCTTGCGTGGGTGTGTGTGTTTGTGTGTGTGCACGTGCGGTGAAGGCAGCCCTTGGATCAGGGCGCGGGACTGCTACTGCATTAGGGGTAAAGGAATTCTCCATCAGGGTGTGTTATTAATGTACCCCCTTTCTTAGTGGGGATGTCAGGAAATCTCCTGGCTTTATATGGATGTCTGGGGAGAAAGCCAAGCCCTGTTAGCTGTCATTGCACATGAAAGGATTAATGTCATCTTATAAGAAAAAGGAGGGGAGAAAGCCGTCTTATAGTTATTTATTCTGTTTCATTCACAATCTGCTGGCTCTGAGGAAGGGAAAGAAAGGCTAATGTCTGGTCTAATTTGTAGCCCTTTTAAATTCCAGACAGAGATTCTTTACATATCTCTGGAGTTTCCTGGCTTCGCTCTCCGCAGCACCCCCATTTCTCTGTCTCCTACTGGGATTCTTTCCCCCCTAAACCCCGCCAATTTAATATCTGTAGCAAAGTGAAGATTTACATGAGTTTGTACTTGAATGGCTCCGACTTGCTGCTGCAGCTTCATGCACTAAACACTCACACTTTAATTACCACTCCTGAATCCTGCTCTCCTCTCTTACCATACCATACCTCCCTCACTTTCAGCTCCACACCTTGGCCAATTGAATGAAGGAGTGAAAGGGAGAGAGAGAGGGAGGGAGAGAGAGAGAGAGAGAAAGAGGGAGAGAGAGAGAGAGAGAGAGAGAGAGAGAGAGAGAGAGAGAGAGAGAGAGAGAGAGAGAGAGAGAGAGAGAGAAAGAGGGAGAGAGAGAGAGAGAGAGAGAGAGAGAAAGAGAGAGAGAGAGGAAGGAAAATACTTATTCCCCAATGCTGATTCTTAGTGCTCCTTGTTCAGGATCTGTAATTGGATCTGTGTTTTCGACTCTCTGCTAATAAGCAGCTTACTTGGTCTCCCTCTAGACTTGACCCGCCGCCATTTTTTTTGTTTTATGAATTTTTACAAGAGGGATTTTAATAGACGCTTTAGGCTATGCAAAACATGGCGCAGGCGAAGGCGGAGGCATATAATGCAAGCAGCGTTTGGACACAGAGGAGCGCCTGAGCGCCTGCTTATCATTGCGGACAGGTCTCATAACTTTCATTAGGAGTGACGGCTAGCGCAGGACGGACAGCCTCGGACGCCTCCGAGAGGGACATGAGAGAATATTAACCTGTGCTCTCGGAACTAACTATAATTGTTTAGCACTGCGCCGTTCCTGGGGCTGCAAAGGCTCCTCATTATCTTTACACGGACATGATGGCGAGGCTGATTTTAGTAGCAGGGGCTTGTTAGTGGAGATTGGGGGGTCAGGGCAGAGAGTAATCTTCTGCTGCTCTTGCTGAGGTGGAGGTTGACGGCACCAAAAGCCCGACCTGATAGCGAGAAAAAAAAGTGCCTTTCCAAAAAGTACAACCACCTCATTTTCATACGTTTTTTTTTTTTTTTTTGTCCTATGCATATTCCGTATCCTTTGAAAAAATGGTCTTGCAAGCAATTAAAAGTTAGTCTTGAAATATAGTATAATTTTCTGAGGCACTAGGCTCATTAGGACATTATATATTTCTTCAGGATATGTTTATGATATTTAATAATGAACCAAGATTAGCTGCATACAGATCACGTCCCTGTGTTTTGTATACGAAATGCCAACCATAAGCAATTACTTGAAAAAACATCAATTTTATTCATATACAGACTTATATTTTTCTTTGTTTTGAAACTTGTAAATGGCACATCATTCCGTAGAGTTGTGATACTAACAACTATCTCAGGAAAAGGGGAAAAGGAAAGAGACACACACATATCCATTTCATAATTGGCTGCTTTTTGTATGCCAGACAGATGGAATGTAGATTTTTTTGATGTGTGCTCTTGTCTCCTCTCCTTCTAATGCAAAGTCCGGTGTGTGTGTGTGAGCTCCCGAGCTCATTTGAGAGGCGCAGAATGACAGTGTCTCCCATGCAGGGTCACTGGGATGAGACGAATGAAAATTTTAAACACGTCCGCTGACCCGTAGCCCAACCGCCGTGTCTGTTCAATCATTAAAATACTCCTGGACACCAGCCGTGCTACCATAACCCATGATATCTGGCGATATCCAAATGATTTAGCTCTCCCTTTTTTACGTGTGTATTTCCCCACAAAATGTTCCTTTATGGCCATATAATACATATATATCTTTATTTTCCCAATATATATGTCACGAGATGGCCAGCCACAGTAGAAATGTCAACGCTGAAAACCTAATTTTGACAAATATAGAGCTGTTGGATGTGGCGAAGTAAGACAGTCAGATGAGATGAGTGCTGGATCATTAATGACCAGCGCATTCACCTGGCTTGACATGAATACCGAAGATAACAAGAGGAGAGGGGGGGAGGGGATGCTCCCTTTCTTTCCCTCTGTCTCTTTTATCCACTTCGCATCTCATCCAGCCGTCTCTTTTCCTCTTCTCTCTTTTCCTCTTTTCTCCTCTCCTCTCTTCTCCTCTCCTCTCCTCTCCTCTCGGCTGCTGAAGCTTGCTGCACACGGTTTACTTCATCGCAAAGCTAACGTGGCATGGGGCCACACGCCAACACAAGCTTTTGCATCCATCCAGAGGCCCCTCTCTTTTCCTCCCCCATCTCTCTCTCTTTCTCTCTTCCTCCCTTTCTCCTTCTCTCTTACTGTCTATCTCTCTCCTCTCTCCTCTCTTCTCTGTCTCTTCTCTGTCTCTCTCTCTTCCTTCACTTCTGCCCCCTCTGCCTTTCGGCTGCTGCTTGCTTGGTAATTCTCCCATCTGGAGAATGTTTGAGAGCAACAAAGAAACAATAAGGGGAAGTTGGGAGTGGGGGTGTCAGGCTGTCAGTAATCTGACAGCTATGGTAACTACCCTCTAATCCAGACGGCTCAAGCCACGCTCCGGCCTGACACCAGCACCCCCCCTCACCACCAACACCACCCCCGCCCCCCCCCTGACTGACAGCTGAAGACCGGGCACATTCCACAGGCAGCAGTGACATCCAGTCCATTAAGGCCGACAGGCACAAAGCAGAGATTTGCCCTGGCTGTTGGGTGCTGCCGGCGGAGCCGACTATGAGGGTGATTGGAGGGGTCCAGCAGAAGGTGTCAGACTCGAGCTCAGATGATAACCATATTGTAATGATGCTGCTGGACAATGAAGTGCCATGATTGCCCATGCTGACAGAGGAAGTTTACGTCTGGATATCTCACATTTCGCAGGCAGCTCACAGCCCCGCGCGGGCGGTCTCTCAGGTCCCAGACGCCAGTCAAAGCCCGCCCGCCAACACGTCCACTTCTTATTCCAACACAAGAGTGCACCAAGCACTGATCTCTAATGGACTGACCCGTGGCAAGCAATGCTGAGAAACAGACAGGAGGGAGAGGCAGAGTGAGAAGGGAGAGGGAGAGGGAGAAATAAAGAAAGAAAGAAAAAAAGAAAGAAAGAAAGAAAGAAAGAAAGAAAGAAAGAAAGAAAGAAAGAACGAAAGAAAATAAGAAAGAAAGAAAGAAAGAAAGAAAGAAAGAACGAAAGAAAAAGAATGAAAAAAGATAAAAGTAGGCGATGACAAATAATACAAAAAGATTGAAATAATGATCCTCCTCTTGTTGACTGTGTAAATGTGCATCCATGCATGGCAATCTACATTGCTTTTAAATCAGTCTTACCAACATAACAAACACACACAACAATAATCAGCTGTTTTCACTTCCACATCCAGTCTACAGTACACTTCCACTAGCATCCAGTTTATAGCCAGCGAAAAATGCATACATGATTGCTTTCCGAGGTTTTTTTTTTCCCTCCTCCCAACACCCCATCATGGCAGAACCAGTGCTTTGTAATTGGTTTCCGTTAAGGTTAATTATTTGCACTGGCACGTCATATTGTTGTAAGCCATTCATTAGAATATGCATCCAACGTAAAGAGCAAATGAGATGAGCTGGCAGTGCTTTGTTGTAGGTTTGCTGTTTAAAGAGGCCCCCAAAAAACCAAAGCCCAACCTTAATGATACTCTCAGCAGCCTACATAATGGAACAAGTTTATATAAATTAGCCCACAGTGCTGCTGCTGCAGCAGCAGAGGGCTGGACAGGCAGGCTGGACTTGGTGTTTGTGTTAGGGGCTTCTGGCCTAATTAAAAGAACTGGAGGATCTATCATGCCTTTAAAAAACATATCCTTGCTTTTTTTTTTTTTTTTTACTTCAATTCCCCAGATACTCTGCAGAATACTAAGCTCCTCTACACAGTATCTCACTAGCATACACAATTTACTTGCAGCAGTCTCTTAACTTCTCATGACTTGTTGGGATGCATAAACTTATCCGAGGGAACGGCATAATACAGCAAATCATTAGGACGACATATTTTTAATGTATTCCTTCCTTGCATGTGGTGTATACGTACAGTATAAGCATAGTATTAATAAAGTGTGTGTAGTGTGTGTAGTAATATAGTGCATTCCAGATGCATGTGCTTTAACAAAACAGATCAATGCGAGAGGTGGATTTTGTCATGGATGCTCCAAGTATGAACTAAATCCTCTGGCTGACTTCACCACCAGTGTTTTCCCATAAGACTCAGATTAGCTGTGTGTGTGTGTGTGTGTGTGTGTGTGTGTGTGATTGTGTGTGTGTGTGTGAGAGAGAGAGAGAGAGAGAGAGAGAGAGAGAGAGAGAGAGAGAGAGAGAGAGAGAGAGAGAGAGAGAGAGAGAGAGAGAGAGAGAGAGAGAGAGAGATGGTGAGAAAGAGAGAAAGAGAGAAAGAGAGAGAGAGCAACCTCCATCTGAGGGGGCTGTCCCTTCAAGCTTGGCAGTCCATTCAAATAAGGCTGAAAAGAAGGCTTGTGTCCCGTGTGTGCTCACCAAAGGTGGCATTTCCCTTTCCCTTTGCCTGGCTTTCTGGAGGGAAAGCCACCCCGTCTTCCATCTTACTTAGCTCCTCTTGATGGAGGCTCGAGGAACATGCCAGCCTAAGTGACAGGGAGTTAAATATACATTCACACTGTCTACGGTTGCTAGTGAATGTGCCACAATGGCTTTAAATCCGGCGGGTCAGCTTGAAATCCATTCAGCCCTCGATCAGCTGGATGATAACTAGTTTTGTAGGCGCTGTCAGAGCCTTAGCATAGTCAGATGGTGGATGTTAGCATAACAAGACAGAAGGTGTGTGTGTGGTGGATACGGATTGGGCGTAGACTAGATTGTGCTGTTTAAAAAATATCTTCTGTGCATATATTTGTGGTTTGCACTATATTCTAAATAATAAACATATACCTATATAAACTGCAAGTATTTGTGTGTAGTGTAAAAAAAAGCGATACAGATCTTAAAGCCAACAAAGCACAAAATGTGCATTAGGCTCTTTTGCTGGGACACAAAATAGAGTTCAGGCCATCTATAAAGATCCTATGTGGTTTTGCGGTTCCTGGTTAGTGTCATTCCCCTTAATATCATGACCAGGAGAATTGCGAGGGAGGAAGATATTTTGTTTTCCCGGCACATCCTCCTTTGCTCTTTGTACATGCAGTCCGATATACCCGTAATGAGACAGATAATTGAAGATATTTTTTATTCAATGGCTAGTTAATTGGTTGCCACTGGTGTCTCAGCAAAGGTTAAACTTAAAGTTGCATGTCACCAATTACTATTCCAGCTGGCTCTGTTCATCTGGAAATATTTATGGCAAAAAGTCAATGTTTGGGCGACAAATGACAGGGCGGACGTGAACGCGTTGCAGATTCAGGCATTGGAGTGCCATTCAGTAGTGCTCCCCATCTCCTTCTCCATCCCTCTCTTTCTCTTTCTCTCTCTCTCTCTCTCTCTCTCTCTCTCCCTTTTCTCTTTCCTTTGCTTCGTTTTCCTGAGAGCACTTTCTCCCCTATTTTTTTTCCATGCATAATCTCAGCTTTTTGAAAGTGGAATCGATGTGTGCATAATCAAAATCATATTGACAGCGCTCATATCCTTTCCCCCCATGGCAGAAAAGAGGATCTGAACAGTGGCTTGCTTGAATGCATTATAGCGTTCCCATCCTCCCCCGCATGCATGCAGCATGCAGCAGCCAGTGTTGCGGATAGCAAAGCTCCGGCAGCCTCAGTGTTAACACTGCAGATTAGGTCAAGTTTTTTAGCCCTCTGAGCTCCTCTCCTGTAAATGACGAGGTTTGATGTGAAACAAGCAACATGTCAGAGCGAGAGAGTTGAGAGATGTAGGCATCTCCCTGCCATGTCACGATGACAGGCCGCGCGGAATATTTGGGCCATTAGGGGCTTATTAGTGAATAAATGACCAGATGGTTCAGTGATGCACAGAGATGGACAGAACTGGATGCTACTAATCAGCTAGTGTCTGTAGCCGCGGTGTCAAATCACACGACACGGTAACCCATGGCAACCGAATAAAAGTTAACATTAGCAAGTCAATTTGAAATGTGTGTGGTGTAAACAGCCCCATGCTGAAGGAGCCTCTCTCCAGTGTTTGCCCCTCTCTCTTTCTCTTTTACTCTGTCTGTCTCTCTCTCTCTCTCTGTCTCTCTTTCTCTCTCTCATTTCTCTCTGCCTCTTTCACTCCTTTTCTATCTGCCGCTCTCCTCTGTAATAAAGAGAATGGATCTCCTCTACAATCCAAATAGGGTTTTAAAGAGCTTAAAATGCATGTTCCCCTCTCCGCCTTTGCTCGCTGATTTATGAATCTTCCTGTGTATTATTCTGTCTCTGACACTTCAATACTCCCGTTATCAATGGCTCCTCTGAAAGGTCCCAATAAATTTTAAAGCCGTTATTGTCACAGGCGAGATGATATCACAATATTGTGCTGTTATTTTTGCCACTAATAGTACGCCGGCGAATTCCCAGAACAGAAGCTATACCTAATAAAAGTTAAATTAAAACTATAAATGAAAATTCGTAAAATGTGCGATAATCAAGAAGTCCATAATGTAAATCTGCATCTAACCTTATTTATATTGTGTACTGTATGCTATAATTATTGTCGTGAAAAATGGTTCATTTGCTTGCGTGTGTAGTGTTGTTCTTTTCATAAAAAAGTGATATATCCCACATGGTAGCCTACTTGCATTGAAGGGTTACTGTGTTGGTGATGGGAAAAGAGCAATAAAACGTAAAGCTTAACTTTTCTTTTCACTTCAGAAACTTTGTCATTCTTGACTGGCAACTTAAGTTGATACTATATCTGTTTTTGGGGATGGGAGGGATTCTAGTAACAATACCAGGCCCCTGTTGCTTACAAGCAGCCTGCAATTCCCTTCATTAATGGATTTATTCAATTGTTTTTCCATCTAAGGTGTTTGTATTACCTTTCTCTCTCCTGTTTCCTACAACCATCTTCGCAGGAGGTAACAAACAAACTTCAAGCTCACACTGTAATTGGAGATGTGTTGTTCAGTGATGGATGTGGAAAAAATATGTTAAAAAGAACACATTGCAAAAGGCATAAGGATAGACAAAGAGAGAGAGAGAGAGAGAGAGAGAGAGAGAGAGAGAGAGAGAGAGAGGAAGAGAGGGACAGAGAGAGAGAGCGAGTGAGGGAGAGAGGTGCACGCTAGGCCTCACAAATGGCAAGTGTGCTCTCTCCAGCAAGTTGCATATGAATGGGAGGGTAACATGCGGGATGGCTTTAATTGTATGTTTTGGCGCCGAGCCACAGCTGAGACCAAACAGGCTGCTACTTTAATGGATGGGAGATCGCTGTGTGTCTAACAGTCTGTCACTTCTGATTGGTTAGATGTCTTTTCCACTGGATAATTGATCGCTTGTCTCACTGTTTATAGTTATGGGAATTTTTTAAAGAACTGGACCAAGTATTCTTTGCCATAATACATGTATTTGAAGTGTAATGCAAACATTATTGTTATTTATTATTAGCGTAAGTGTGCAGTTGTGATGTTTCATACACAGAGATAAGGATGCGATCTACTCAAGGTAGCTATTAAATTAGTTAAACATGATGCTACTTTGATTAAGTAGATCAACCCCAATTGAAATTACTGTAAATAATGGGTGTCAGTGTAATGTTCCTTTACAAATAATGGTTTGGATAATTAATGTACGTAGATTGTACTTAATCCTCAACTACCTTATCAGAGGAGCCTTTTGGCGAGAAACATAAATATTGTGAGCATTATGTTGGGCCAAAACAGTGGGACACCATGTTATTATCCCATCCTCCCCATTACATAGAATGGCGCACGTTGTTATTATTTGTCATCATATGCTAATTACACATCATTAATGTTAGACCCTAATGGCCCCAAGAGTGGGTAATAGGCTGTAAAGCTGAGCTAGCTGCTTGCAGGGGATTGGAGTCTGGTGGGGAAAAGAACATGTGCTAATGAAGCCCAGACCCTTTATCTTAGCAGATTAAAAGGGAAAAGATCACAACCCTCAAAATAAGCATTTTGACATCTGTAATTGGATGAGACAACAAGCTTTTGTTCCATTATAGGGAGCCGGGAGGCATCAGGCAGGCTGTTTAAGTCTCTCAGACAGGCTCTCTCTCTTTACATCTCTCACTCTCTCTCTCCCCCAGTGCCTTCAGTCAGTTAGCCAAATGAAATCTCTCGTGCTGCTTTCATGCCTTCCCCGTCGCTCGCAGACTGAAGATGGAGTGAGGGAGGCCCTGGGCTGCTTTGCTGCTTCGGGTGTCTGTGATCTGGCCGATGGCCTGTGTCATGCCTGTTAGGAGCAGGCACTGTTGGCGAGCCAGCCAGGAGGAGCCACCTTTAATTCCACCTGATCTAACGGGCACTGTGGCCTCATGCTTTTACATAAAGCTTGTTTTGCTTATTATTACTCTGTTAAGTAGCATTCATCTCTGGGCAAATTGTTCTTGATTGTAAAGGGCATGGAAGGGAAAAAACAATGCATAATGCTAATGTAAACCTTCGCCGAATTCCCATATTGAGGCCATGTGTGCATTGGCTTTGAAAGTGCGCATCTGGCCCGCTCAGAAGGGCCCTGGCTCAGAGCTGAGAGAAACAGGGAAGTGACAGCTGGTCCAGCATGCCTCCATGTTTGACCCCCAGCACCGTGTGTCCTCCCGGGTGGCCAGTGGCGTGAAAGGACCCCGAGGACGTTGTGCGTGCCGTCCACAACACCTGGTGGGAGGCAGCCCACCTCGGAGGCGGGTGGCACACGCCATACCCTGGGCCCCCCTGACTTCACAGCCCAGGACCAGGATGACACAGGGAAGCAGTGGCATCGGCGGAGCATCCACCCCCAGCGCAGCCTTTGTCACCCTGATGCCCGAACAGGCCCACTCCGCCAGGGGTCCCTCCCCCTGCCTGCCCATGTGATGCTCCTTTGCAGTAGCCCCAGGTCCTGCTAAGTGCTGAACCTCAGACACAACTAGAGACCGCACCACCTATAACCTCTACCCTAACAAGACTACCAGGTCTGATTCAGTAGAGGGCAAAATGATGATGCACAAAAACTAGGTTTCAACTCAGGTGAAGGGTAAGAGTAAGCGGGTTACTATCTACATTCATTAGGGCGAGCTTTGTTGCTTTTGCTGTCTTTAATTTATTGACTCTCAGGTGCATCACAAATGACCTTATATGTATATAGAGCACGTAATGGAGCCATGTAAATATTAAGTGCTCCAGCCGTGTCTCCGAATAGCACGCACTATTATAATAGCACGGCTATTCATTTTTTTGCCCCGCTTTCATATCAAAGTGTTCACCTCTTTTATATATGGCACTATAGGGTGTTGCTGCGCGGTGACCTTTATAGCATTTTTCACTATTATAGATGCTTACCGTAATTATAAAAATAACATTACAGAGTAATGTAACACGGGCAATCAATTACAGAAATTGCACAGTGTATCCGAAACGCCCGAAATAGAAACCAAAAGAAAGCCCCACTTTGTGGGGTGAGTAATTGCCAAACGGCACAATGTTTATGGTGTGATTTTAATTGTACTGTATTTCTTCCCTGCCGACATCCATTTTGCACTGAGGCATTCCTGAGCGGCCTATCATTAGTCCTCCTATAGCGTGATGCGACACAGGGAAGGGAGAATTGCAGGGGGCGGAAAAATGACGGTGATAAAAGAAGTCAGTTTGTTTAATTATTGGTAGTTATCACATTTACCTTCTCTTTGACTCAAGGCGTGTATGTAATAAGGCTGTTCCGCAGTGCCAGGGAGAGAGGGAAATGTGAAAGGTCAGGTGTCAGTTTTAATATGACTAGTGCGCTTCTAATGAAATGCTGTTGCAATATGTGTTGAATACGAATGCATTAATTTCTTAAAATGTCTCTCACATTTCCAGGGCGCCTCAGCCCTTTTTAACGGGGATAATTTGACAGCAGCCCCCCCAGTCTCCTCTCTGACAGCACCGAGGAGCCGGGGCCTCAGCACCTGCGTCCACCCAAGCATTAAACCTCAGATCCTGAACCCTCCTCACAAATGAACTGTCAGATCATTACGGCGCGTGATGCAATATAATCTGTCTCAGAATTAGCATTGGCCCATTCCTTGCTCTCTCTCTCTCTCTCTCTCTCTCTCTCTCTCTCTCTCTCTCTCTCTCTCTCTCTCTCTCTCTCTCTCTCTCTCTCTCTCTCTCTCTTTCTGTGTGTGTGTGTGCGTGTGCATGTGTGTATATTTTATATTTATCTTCATTTTTTCCCCTCTGAACCTCCTTTTCCTCCTCCTCTCCTCTCCTCTCTCTGCCATCACACCTCTCCCCCCCACCTCCTCCTCCTCCTCCTTCATGCAGGCTGCTCCTGTGAAGGCGGCGTTTTGAATATGCATCTCTGCACATTTCCATGAGCGATCCGCTGGGGAGCTGGATCGGGGAGCAGCAGCTTTCAGCATTAGCATGTCGGGGAGGGAAGGGTCCTCTTCTCCTCACTCGAGGGTCCCTCTGCAGATGCTCTGCCCCACTTGTTCATTACAATTGCATTTCATCAGCTTGATGATGTCCACATGTCAATTGAGTCGGGAGGATTTTGCACACAAAGGAGCCTCTGGGAAAAGGACTTCACTGGCTAATCAGCTGATTATCATACCTCAAATGGGCCCTGGCACTCAGTTTGAAGTGCCTGTTATGTGAGTGGGGAGCGGCGCAGCACGGCAGACAGGGCCCTGCCTGGGCCAGATAGGCAGCTAGCTAGCTAGCCGGCTAGGCAGCAGCCCAGCAGTATACAGCAGCATAACACGAGCGCCGGCACGAAATGCAAAGTGTGCAAATGAAATGCGCCGTTACGGCCGGACAAACAAAAACGGAAATACATCAATGCCAGAGGAGGACTGTGGTTGCGAGGCATGGTAGTGGGGTCGGGATGAGGATGGTAATGTGGCTGGGGTCCTGTTAAGATGCAAGCCGCATCGGTCAGATAAACATTCTGAACCTATTATCACATTTACATAGGCTAATTTAGTGGGTTATCTAAACTACTGTTCATTAGTATGGCATACGTATATGCCACAGATATATACATTTTTTTCTACTTATAGTCATGGTTACATTGGGAAAATTATTTCACTCCAAGCACGAACACGTATCGTATGGGTATAAAAAAATATGCTGCTGATATTCTCATCTGGTGCAATTTCTATGCACTGCATGACTGATAGTAATTCCTGGGCTCTTCATTCGGCTGCTCATGTTCTATCGACTTGCTCCAGCATCCAGGTGCTCAAAGGGCATGTCTATCTGCAGTCAGAGCCTTTTGTCTGGATCCTGATCGCCACACACAGTGTGGGTCGCAAGTCAGCACGCAGCAGGCCCAATTATAAACTCTGCAATCTGCATTGTTCTTGAAGCGAAAAAAAAAAAAGCAAGCAAGAATCAATGTGCTGAAGGCATATCCCCATCAGAAGACCTAATGATGTCTTTCTGGACCGCAGCCTCGCACACTGCATAGTAATCTTCTGCTAATTAAGTTTATAATGCTCCGGCGAAGCCTGCGCACCAGCGCAATTCCGCGGAGGACAAGCAAAAACTTATTTATTTATCTTGGAGGTGATCCATTGTTACGACCGTTGTAATTAAAGGCAAAATTATTTAAATAGTAAAAAGGATTTATGGGAATTAGTGTTGACTGAGGAATGAGACCCCGAGATGTGTTTTAAATCATGAGGTCAAATTAATTTGAAAATGGAAGCTCCCCCACCAATACCGGTAAAGGGGAATAATGTAGCCATAATTTTTTCGAACAAACGTTGTTAAACATTGCACAGTTAGAGGGTAATCGCTAATGTGAGCCAGCACGTCGTGAATGCATTTCCAGGCTTGATTGCAGGAACACCAGTAGCTCGTGGCCCGTTGATAGTGCAGCAGTAATGTGCAGCAATCAGTGAAGGACTGTCCTTGGAGCTTCGATGCAGACATGGAGGCAGGCAGGCAGGCGAGCGGGCAGACAGGCGGGCAGACAGGCGGGCGGGCGGGCAGGCCGGCCGGCACTCTGTGAGGATGGGATGCTGTGGAGTGGTGGGCAAGATGAACACACATGGCTGGTGCCTGTGCTCAGTGCTCTTGCCTGGTCGGATCAATAAGGCAGCCCTGTGCTGTGCGTAACGCCTTTGTGCTCTCCTCTCCTCGTGCATGCGGGCACATTAGAATAGTTCAATAAGAGGAACTCCACGGATGCACTCAGCAGGGTAGGAGGCCTGCTTTCTTTTTTGGCGTCATGCAGTGTGTGTACGTGTGTGTGTATACGTGTGTGTGTGTGTGTGTGCGTGTGTGTGTGTGTGTGTGTGTGTGTGTGTGTGTGTGCGTGTGCGTGTGTGTGTGATACGGGGGTGCTGTGGGATGCAGCTGAGGGGTACCTCGGTTCACCTGAGACGGCTGGGAGCAGGGTCTGAGCACCACCGCCCCCCCACTACACATGAGCCTCCCTCCTGACAGGACGCCCCCTGTTGTGCTAGAAGAATTTGAATCTGTGAACAATGAAAAAACAATAACACAAAGAAAAAAAAGAAAGCATTGAAAACACATAGTATATGAAAAAAGTTGTCTTCAAAAAAAAAATTGTGGCATTTTTTTCAACTTCAAAGCTACTGTATAGCTAGCAGAGGTCTATTTTTCCACAGGTCTTTTGAGATTTTCTTTATGTAACAGCCCTTATACTCTTCTGACATGTTGTAGCCATGTTGGATCAAGGCGAACGCAACTTCGCTGTACATTTCCGTTGTGTTGATCTTCCTCTTGGCCTTTGTCTTCTCTCTTCTTTGAAGTTAATTCCTGTCCACCACCCCTCTTGGCAGACCGCTAACTGACAAGGTGTCTGAGCTTGGACGAGATGTTCTGCTGGAGTCAAGCTCATCCGCTCACCTGACAGCCCAACACGCCTGCCAACGCAACGGATCTTCTCTCTCTCTCTCTCTCTTCCCTCTAACCATCTACCTTGAGTGAGTGAGTGAGTGATGCTCCTCCTGTTGCCCTCTCCATCCGCTGTCTGTTTCGCCGCTCACAATGTGATTTAGAGCTGCAAGACTAGCTTCTCTCCTGTTAGCATTTAGCATTTCTATTGGTGCTGCTGCACCTCTACCTTTGCAGACATTTGTTTTTTAGTATACAGTTATATTGTGTGTTTGTTTTCTTGACATAATCCAGAATAATTTATTTTAATGCAACTTAGTTTGTGTACTATTGGACCTTAGGGGCAGTCCTCAGAACTGCTCAAAGGAGAATTTAATTTGAGACAGATGTATTTTCATGTGTGAGTTTGCTATTTACTACTACCGTCTCATGTAGGCCTACAGTAGGGTGTACATAAACCGGGAATACATTATAACTCAAAAGAATAAAGCACAGATAATTACCATGCTTAGCATCTTACTTAGCTATTGTGCCAATTAAAGTGCCTTATCAGACTGAGTGATGCTGCTTGAGGGATGACAGAGCCACAAAAGCAGCTCTTGAGTAGCTATGCTAGCAGCACGTCAGCCCTTCTCATGGTTCTTTGACCTTGTCACTGGCACTGTCGGTGACCTTAGCCCCTGTGACAGGCCAGCCAGCCGGAGTGGCATCTAAAGAGAGCAGGCGGGTTCAGCACACAGCCTTGTTCCATAATTAGCCACAATAGTGTGTGAATGCAGGACAGGTTAATGAAACTAAGATGGTGGAATATGGAGGAACCCAAGAGGTGCTATACTGGGCGGAGGAAGCAGCGGGGTTCTGCCAGCCCTCCCTGCGACAGCAATTTGCGGAGTGAGTAATTCCCCATAACCTCTCACTAGCTACCACTTTTGGGCGGGTGCATGGTGTTCTTAAATGGAGGATAGCTTTCCATTTCCCCGTCATTAATATGCAGCAATGGCTAATGAGGCTGAACCAACTAAGATAATAAGATTCGAAAGCGGCTGTGCCACCAGCTGCATTTATGCTTTGCGATTTTTTTTTGGGGAACGTTCGTCTCTACAAGTCTTTAGGCAGTCTGCACTGGAAAAGAGAAGGGAAGTGATTGCTGAACAATGCAATGGCAGCTATTTTCATCTTATTTTCATAGTAATTACGTTTGAACGCAGCACTGTTTATGCATTAAAAAAATGAAGGGACATTTTTATTTGACATTTAATTGCATAATGCGAACAATTAGTTTATGGATTCTTTAGACCAGCTCCCCACAGTGTCACGTATGGTATCTTTAAAAGTATTGGGCTGCTGTTTTTCCATAACTTATGAAAAAGCAACAATGGGTTTCTTTTCTATACATTGCGTAGATTGCCCTTTAAAAACATCAACTGGGCAATCTACGTCAGAGAACACAGTTACTGGAGTTGATTTTCCGGTGCCTTCAAACAAGGACCACATATTTTACAAAAAGACAGGATAAAAGAGAGAAAAAGAATAGTAGCATTGATTCCCCCTCCCATTTTCGGTTAACATTTTTGTCACCCACCTAGAAGTAGAACAAGCAGAGAGTGAGGTTTTAGTGGTGGTTTGAAGCAGCGGGACTGTCACATTGTTGGATGTTCCTAAACATAACTATAAATATAAGTAAGTGCAACATCTCCTTGAAGGGGAAAGCTATGATTTTGCTGGAAAAACCGCGGTCTCCTCCCTGTCAGCACTTTTCTGCAGTGGAGTGAAGCTGGCGCATTAGTGGTGTCTACTCTCAGTAAATAATGTGTCCTCATTCAGTCATTGTGTGGAGAAAGAGCATTTGACTACAATGGGCTATTATTGGCTATCATAGGGATGAAACAGACTCTCTGGGGAGCGTGGGGGGACTTTTGTGAACTGGAAATGTCTGCCTCTCTTCACTGCGTATTGTGGGGTGTTTTTTTTCTTTTTCTTTTCTCCCCCCCACCCCCCTTTCTTTTTTTCCTTCGTTTTTCTTTTTTTGTTGTTGTCGCATCACAGTCCCAGTGTCCCTCCCTCCCACCGCTAGCTAACTAAAAGCATGCATAGATTGTGCGTGTAATAAGCCACACTCCAGTCCTGGCCACCAGAGGTAGAGCTAGCTAGCACACATGGCTTTTGGGTAGCCACGTTGGTCGCAACAAACTCTTTCTTCCCCTCACCCATCCTTCGTAGTATTGTATGTAGTGGACACTCTCCCGCGCCCACACGAGACCCTCCCACACCCCACCCCACCTACCCCTGCACACACTCCGGACCCCCCCACCTTCATTTCTCCTCCCTTTCTCCTCCCTCCTTCTCTTTCCTCCATCTCCTCCTATTCGCGGGGCCCCTACCTCCTCTCCTCTCTCTTCCTCCCTTTCGTCCTCCTCCTTCCTCTCCTCTCTCCTCTCTCTCTCCTCCTCCTCCTCATCCTCCTCCTTCTCCTCCTCCTCCTATTTGCAGGGCCTGTCGTCCTCCCTCTCCTCTCTGTCCTCCTCCTCCTCCTCCTTCCTCTCTCCTCTCTCCTCTCTCCTCTCTCCTGCTCCTTCTCCTCCCTCTCCTCTCTCTCCTCCTCCTCCTCCTCTCTCCTCTCTCCTCTCTCCTCCTCCGTCTCCTCCCTCTCCTCTCTCCTCCTCCTCCTTCTCCTCCCTCTCCTCTCTCTCCTCCTCCTCCTCTTCGCAGGGCCCGTCATCCTCCCTCTCCTCTCCCTCCTCCTCCTCCTCCTCCTCCTCCTTCTCCTCTCTCTCCTCCTCCTCTCTCCTCCTCCTTCTCCCCCCTCCTTCTCCCCCCTCTCCTCCCTTTCCTCCTCCTCCTCTTCGCGGGGCCCCTCTCTCCTGCGCGGGGCCGGCCTGTCAGCCGCTCTCCTGTGAGTGGGGCTGCTGTGATTTCCTCCGGGCCATCAGGTGGGCTGCTGCTAACTAGCCAAGCCTGAGACAGGGTGACCTCGAGCCTCAACATGATGGGTCTGAATCAACAATGTGTTCGCCTAAACAGGGAGAGGAGGGAGAGACCAAAACAACTTAGAAATAGCTGCCAACAAGTACAGAGAAAAAAAAACCTTCCTCAGTCACAAACCTCACCACCTGAAAAGTTTATTTCCATTCCTTGAATTCCGTGCACAGGTATTGCTCATGTGGCGTTTTACGTAACTGTCGAAATGCCCTGGTTATTTTCTCCAATGCTACAGCTATTCTATTTGACCAACACCATCGGATGGATTTATGTTTTAAACGTTTCCCACACTAATGATTTTTTCTGCTTGCAGCGCTTGATCTATATCGAATGGAATTCGCCTGATCTGTCATTATAACCGTCATTAGCACTTGTGGTATTTTCAGTGGCGGAGGCAGATGATGCCTCATAATGGGATGTTTATTTTCTCTGTTTTCTTCCAGGAGCCCCGGCAGGCAGTACTGTACTGTGTATTTGGGCTTTTTAAGAACAATTCCCGTCAACGGCCCGATCCATATTAGTCGGCATGATTACAACAGCTCAGCTCTTAATGAGGGGCCTGCAGTGCCATACATTTAGATGGATCTCATTAGGGCTAATCATGCCGCGGTATAAGTTTTAAGTAGGATTTTC
>NC_085869.1:19551176-19563676 GCF_034702125.1 Engraulis encrasicolus
GGGGGACGGCTTTGTTATCCTGGTAATTAAGGGCAGCCTGGGCTCTCGCCGAGGGCCTGGGCAGGATGTGGCAAATGACTGTATTCTTTTGTGCAGGAGAGAGGAGGAGGCTGCTGCTCCCTCTCTGCTCCTGCCGTCCTGAGGGACCTCATCATCTTCCCTAACAGTCAGGATGGGATTTTGTACCCTCTATTCCCTCACCTTCCTCTTCTTTTTCACTGTCTCCCCTCTCTCTTTCTCTTTCTCTCTCTCTGCTTTCCTCCCTCCCTCCCTCTCTCCTCTCTCCTCTCTCCTCTCTCCGCTCTCAGTTGTTTTTTTCACTCCCTCTCTGTCTCTCTCCATCCTCCTCGCCTACCTTTAGAAGATGTCCTCGCATTCTGCCGCTGAAATGTAGGAAATATATTTGTGCGGGCGGCCGATGTTAGCACGAGAGATTGAGTGGATTAGGTTAAGGCCTCCGTGCAGACAAATAGATGTAAAAATTCTGTCTCGCAGATTGTACTCTGTATGTGCTTTTCCTTTTGAAACCTGAAATCTGATATCTCAAGCGTATGCAGAGACAATAGACAAACCAAATCTGATAACAGTAATTCAGATGTGCGCTCTGCTGTTCCTGCTGTCTGGGTATCTAGGTAGCATACATTTTGTTATGGACATGGAAAGCATATGCGTCTTATCTGAACACTCCCTTTTTTATTCATATAAAAACCTGAACAAATGTTGACATATTTTGGTATTTATAAATTCCTTAATTTGCATGATTTTGAATACGTAGTACAGTATTTTAAACAACGATGCTTTATAAACCATCAAAAAGAAAATATATGTTGGCTTTTAAAAATGCCCTACACGCTAAAAGTGATATGCTGATAATTGACTGTCTAACAGGACCACAAAGTCCCTGAGATGAATCCCCAGGTATCCAGGGAGAGCACAGAGCTGAGTTGCTGGATAGATGACAGACAAATAGAAAATGGTAATTTATGTGTAAACCTTTTTCCTGAGAGCTTCTGGAAACGACAGCCCACCAAGCCCCGCTGAGGCCACCGGAGAGATATTTTGTCAGAAATCACTGCATAATATCTGGGAAAAAGGATAATGCGAGCAGCACACACACGCACAGGCACACACAACGTTTCCTCTCTTCTCTCTTTTGTTCGCGTTTTGTTCCCTCAGACGGAGGGAAGGAGGGAGGAGAGGGAGGAGGACAGAGGGAAAGGTGCCTCTCCCGTCACCGCACAGTGGCAGTGGCAGCAAGCGATGGTGGAAAAGTGGAACACTCTGGGGTTTAAAAGTACCCAAAGCATCCTGGGTAATTAGCCATTACGGCGCTGTCACAGAGGGTTCTGCAGTCAATACAGAGATAATTTGGGCAATGGTGAATGACAGCGCTGTCCAGGCTTTTGGGATGATCAAGGACAGATCCAGCTGCACCAGGCATCTGTCAGACCCATGAATCACTGGGGCGGCCAGCAGCTGGGTGACTGGAGAGAGAGAGAGAGATGGAGAGAGAGAGAGAGAGAGAGAGAGAGAGAGAGAGAGAGAGAGAGAGAGAGAGAGAGAGAGAGAGAGAGAGAGAGAGTGTGACAGAGGGAGAGAGAAAGGGGCGAAAGAAAGAGAAAGAAAGGGAGAGGACAGTGAGATAGAGAGGCTCGGAGGAGGAGGCAATGTGCAGACAGACACACAAATAAACATGTTCCTCCTCTCCTCACCACACCGGGAAATGGCTATTAAAGGCCGCTGTTGCAGAGGAGAGAGGCTAGCAGAGCCTTGTTACCAGCCGGGGCAAATGAATGACATTGGGAGCAAGGCAATGGAATAGCAGCCCGGACAGGGCAGGAAAAGGGGGGTGGTGTCAGAGAGAGTAGAGAGAGAGAGGTTCCATTGGCCCATTGTTTCCTGGTTCTATTATAGCCCCCCTTAGGCAGACCTAGGCAGACCTAAGGACTGTTCTATTCATTGTAGGAGCATTATGACACGGCCCTTTAGGCAGACCGGAACCTGGTCGCGTTAGGTGCCCATAGAAACCTATTATGTTGGCATATCTCTATACTTAAAGAATCTCTGGTGGTGTCCTGTAATGGCTGTGTCACAGGAAGAAATAGGAATAATATCATAATAAAACACCCATGTTTTTGTTTTTTTTCGTTGGGAACAGGTTTTTTTTTTGTCGTTGAGGACAAGTGTCTTCTATATTGATTTGTCCTGCGTGTTATGAATAACTGTATTTCAGGGTATGGCTTCCCGCCCGGTGTGGAGGAATGGTGTGTCTTGTGCATTACGGTGAGGGGAGGGTCATTTGTGTTTATGTGCCTGCTAGGCCTACCTGTAGTCTCTCTGTCTTGTATTTATGGTAATGCTGTATGTGCTGCATAATGTGTTATTGTCTGGTGCTGGAGAAGAGGGAGTCGTGTGTCCTATTTCGATGAAGTCCTCCTGTGTGTTGTTGTCGTACTAAATTCACTAAATCACAGACATGGCTAATGTGACGTAGACGTTTGTCAACAACACATATTCAAATTTCCGTGCCCGTAGACGGTGCAAATGGATGCTTTGTCATTACAGATTTAAGTATGACCGTTTCTTCATGGTCATCAGACAGTTTGATCTCCTTGAAAGGCGATGTGAAGTGCTTGGCCATTCATTGTTGTAACAGGCATTTGGGCTGTGCTTTGTGTATTTATAATACTAAAATATCAGCCTTTCCTCATCTGTCAACAGTGGTGAGCCAGAGGTGAGGTAAAAAATAAAAGTACATTAGATTGATACATAGTTTTGTTGAGCAACTAGCTCAAATTGGCGAGGTACCTCAAGGGCCTTGTGTTGCAATGCTAACAGGAGATGAAGTGTGTACTTCGAAATAAAATATCCTCTCAGTCTTTTGCTGTAGATATATCCTGTTGCTTCGTTGAGAATAAAGAACAATGGTCAAGATGAAGTGCTCAACGGAGCAGGTGGTCTGATGGTGCACAGACATGACATATCTCCTAAGAACACTTTGCCTCATCTCTGATCTGTTGCATACAGGATGTGGATACACCATAAACCCCTTTTGCACATCCAATCTTCTTACATTTCCCTTTGTCCTGGCCTAAACCCTTACGAACAACCCCTGGATATATACTGTGTGCATAATTCGCTTTTTGCTGCTGTCTGCAAATAATACAGACACATGCTTCGTAATGTGCATTGTTGCGCCACATTGTTGCTCAAACAACTACTACACCTTACTGCCATGCAGAGGCGGAACAATTGTGCACGGGGACCCAGGGCAAAATACTTGATAGGGCCCCCCATACAGCCTGCCAAAGTCATAATAGGGAACCTATCAGCAATACAGGAGGGCCCTGGACCCAGGGGCAAATGCCCTGCTCGCCCCTCCGAGCTCTGCCCATGCTACCATGGTACTACACTACTACTGTATGACATTACACTTTAGTGTATGTAGTACTACACTTTAGTGTAATGTAGTACTACATTATGACTTTGTTATTGCTATGCATGTAGCAACAAACTTCTAATAACAGGTGTAGTACCGTATTTTATTCTTTTTTTCTTCTTTTGTGGTCTTTTTGACTTTATTTATGATAGGACAGTGAAGGTGGTGACAGGAAGTGAGTGGGGAGAGAGAGACGGGGAAGGGCCAGCAAAGGACCCGGGCAGCGAATCGAACCCGGGTCAGCCGCATGGTAGACAAGTGCCCTACCGTTTGGCCACGGCAGGGCCGTAGTACCATATCTTAATACATACATTTCCCTTTTCCCTCTCTGGCTTAAACCAGTGCTACCAGGTTACAATGTTGATTCACTTTTGCTGCATGTCGGAAAATAGTGCATATATTACAGACACCCTTACTGTATGTATGGGGCCTTTGTTTCACCTGCTGCAACACCACCTCGTGTTCGGTGGGGTCCACGCCAGTTTCTCTGCGTGTCAGACAGACTGCGGGCGTTTTGTTGGTGTGAGTTTTTGCAGCTCGTTTGCTATAGAGAGAGAAGGGAGCTGAGCTGAGCTGTGCTGAAGGGCCCCCTTTGCAGAGGTGCTGTATGTTTAATCATAGCCGTGCTCCTGCAAGAAACTCCACAGCTCGGGGGATTCCAGCAGTCTGCCTCCTTATCATATTTTAATCAATATCCCTCACCGAGTGTTAACAAAAAGCAGCCCCGCAACTCTGCAGCGAGCGGACGGCTGAGTGGACTGCTGAATCCATCGCCTTTCTGCACACAAGCCACGCTAAGGCACTGTGATGATATCCTATATTATATGTGTGGAGACAAAAGCCTAGGCCAGCACTATATCACAACTTGGCTGCCTTTTTGAGGGCGTCTTAGCACAGAGAGAGAGAGAGAGAGAGAGAGAGAGAGAGAGAGAGAGAGAGAGAGAGAGAGAGGGGGGGAGAGGTGGGGGAGATGTGGGACGCATTCCCACATACACATAGTAATCCTCGTTATATTAGCATGCGCTACTGTGTCTAGTGTACTGTGTGGTGTCAGCGCTAGCCTATGCAGCACGCCGCAGATGAGATAGTGCCAAGACTGCAATGCAATCCCCTGTTATCGCCGACACAAAGTTAAGGTGTTGAGTCGGGTTGAAGGCTTGCTTAATCATATTATATTACAGTGCATGGCAGTATGGCAGTGACCTACAGAATCACCTCAAGCCCAAGAAAATGCAATAGTGGAGCAAGTCACCTTCCCAGCGCACGCTGTAATTACCTCCATTCGTCTAGGACTGGCATTAGCTTCATGATGAAGACAGTGAAACTGCCTATCCGTCTTGAATGGAATGACTATGAAGATGCGCGACTGTGACAGTTAATTAAAAATGAAAAATAATACAATGTTCTTTACTTTTAGTAGAGTGTTTATGTTCCATCTCTGATATGTAAATACCTTGCAGCAATTCCGACGTGATTTCCAATTTATTTAGCCATTTTTCTTTTTTTTTTCACTCCCACCCCCTCCCCCCCCATCGCTGGTCTTCAAAATGCAAAAGACCATAAACTGGAAATATTTACCTGCCACTTACCATAGCCGGTCGCCGCGTTGCCGTGACGGCAGCCTGACCACATTTAGTATTCCTCTGGGATCTATTCCCGTATATGCGTCTATAAAGGGAATTTGCAGAGACGAAAGTGAACGTGTTATATCGGTCGTTTGCTGTGCAAGGAGAATTTCCTTCAAACTGCATTTTAAATGATAAGTGGTCCTCCATTGCTCCGCCGAGATAAACATTTAAACGGCCTTTAATTAGTGTGCCCTTCCTTTCTGTCAATAGGCTTGTGGTAACCACTCAGAGACTTAATGAGTCTTAATTAAATTGGTTAAAGTCAAACACAATGGGAAAGGACCTGTCATTTGTAAACAGATAAATAGAAATGGATTTTGGTGGTGCCCGACTTCTGCACATGATGGTGAGCTCACCATCTTCCCCATTAGAGGAGCGTTTTTTGTATCAAAGCACACACTGTCATCTTCAGAGATGATAAAATGATATTGAACTTATCCTTATTAACTTTGGAAATTCCCTTGGAGACGGGTGTCTCAAAATACATTTCATGCCTGAACTCGTTCGTATTTATCCCCGCACAGTGAATTGGACCATTAAGTTCGGTGAGGGGTATTAATGTGTTATTTTGTGGTAAGCCCAGGAGGACTTTTCCACTGGAATGTTATTGTCTCCTGAACTCAACAGAGGTCAGGATGTGGCTGCGTTGTTAGTTTTACAGCCTACGCTGTAATAGTATAATCTTTGATATGGACTTTAGAGTGTGTGTCAATGACAATGCACAACGTTGGTGCAGGAAAATTAGCTTTATTATTGACAGCAAGGAGCCACAGTAAGTAACACAAGACCACCGTAACCGCCTATTATTTTCCTTGATGTTTGTGCTCTCACAATTTGTTTAGCAAATGCAAACATTATGGGGCTGAAACTTGTCCTGACATTTTCCTTCCAGTCAAACTTGCCGTTAAACAGAGGTACTAAGCATACAGCTACTGTAGCTACCGTGAGCAAGCGAGCAATTAAAAAAAAAAAGAAGATAAGAAAAAACTTCACTTCACAATGGAACTTAATGTCCTTGTTCTCCTGCAGTGGGGTGTCGCTTGGCTTCTGTGAAACTTTCTGTCCTAATTATCCATTTCTGCCTGTCTGTTCCACGTCTCCCTGCTCCCCCTCATTATCCCGGTGGCCTCCCCGCACTCGCCTCGCTGTTACATTAGTAAAATAGAGCCTTTGATTTGTTCGCAGTGCCTCAGACAGTTTGGAGGGAGGAAGGGAACAGTGAGATGCGAAGGAGAAGGAGAAGGAGAAGGAGAAGAAGAAGGAAGAGAGAGGAGAAGGGGACAGGACAGGCGAGTTCAAACCGTGCTCCCATAACCTGCGGCGGGAGGCTTTGTATCGACTCGGACGGCCGGTTGGCCACTTCTTCTTCTTCTCCGCCCGCCCACGCCCCGTCTCTGGAAAATATATCAGATTCAAGAATTTCCTGAGGAGATGGTGGGGGGTTGTTTGGCTTGTGCCTCTCTCCGACATTTCAGAGAGGAAATGTGAATTACAAGCGGCCCTTATTGAGAGGGGGAGGGGAGTGGATGTAAATGTCACCCTGCAACAGCCAGAATATGTGCGATAAGTCTATAAACATTAAATAGACAGTGGCCTACAGTAGACTATAATACAATTGGACAGCGGTTGTGAAACCTCACTCTGAACAGAGCCTGTAAAAGCTCATACAGCTAAAGCTAATGTTCTTTTGTGAACAGACACTCTGATTTTTTTGCATAGACAAAAGAAGCAGATATGAGATGTCTGATTTTTTTGAAATCTCCATGAGATACAAGAGTAGTAAAACACTCACACACATATACGTAGACACACATGCACGCAGGCATGCACGTAGGCACACACATGGGCACGCACATGAGCACATACACACACACGCGCGTGCACGCATGCACATACACACACACGCATATGCACACATACACGCACACACACATGGAAAGGCCTGCCGAAAGAAGCGGGCATGTTGTGACATTAAGTCGGGCTTATTAAAGTTCTGTAAGGGTTGTACCTCCTTGGCCATAACTCAGCTCAAAAATGACAGAAATAAGGATGCGATCATGTCGGGTCAGTCTCGACTGCGCGGCAGCAGCCCGCTGCCTCTGGCTGCCTTAATTAAAGCCAGCGCGGCCCTCTTTCATCTCTTGCATATTCGGCGGCTGGGACATTGATACTCATTATTTCTTAAGTCCAAACACCAAGACTGTGTCAAGAATGCATCCATCACCAAGCAAGCCCCCTCTCTTGCTTTCACAGTCAGCAGATTTTTTTTTCTTTTTCTTTTTGTCATCCGTTCTGCGTTGTCAGCAAATTTGGCAATTGGCAATTTTCCTTGCGAAGTGGGGGGGTGGGGGGGTTGGGGGTGGGTAGTGGGTGGTGGTGCGGGGTGGGATGGGATGACATGTTTTTATTGCTGAAGATCACTCTCAAATAGCCAGATGATGAGGACGGTGGCTTGTTAGGCCTCTCAGCTGGCCGAGGCGGCTGTAATGAGGGTAATTAACAGGGCAGCATTAGGGGGAGGCCACCGCAGGAGAAAGAGGCCCTCAAGCCTCATTTGCATGGAGGCCAGTGGGGGTGATGGAGGTAGATGGCTTGGGGTTGGTGTCGGGTAATAGGGCGGCTACTGGTGACGGTAGTGGTGGTGGATGGAGGTGGGGGTGGTGGATGGTGGGGGTGGGGGTGGTGGATGGTGGTGGTGGTGGTGGATGGTGGTGGGGGTGGTGGTGGAGGTGGTGGCGGAGGGAGGTGGTGGTGGATGGAGGTGGGGGTGGTGGGTGGTGGTGGTGGTGGATGGAGGTGGTGGTGGGGGTGGTGGATGGTGGGGATGGTGGTGGTGTGGGTGGTGGATGGTGGTGGTGGTGGATGGTGGTGGCGGTGGATGGTGGTGGCGGAGGTGGGGGTGGATGGTGGTGGGGGTGGTGGATGGAGGTGGGGGTGGATGGTGGTGGGGGTGGTGGATGGAAGGGAGGGTCTCCCTGTGCAGCACGCAGCCGCCACTACTGACTCCTACTGCCACCACTGCTACTACTGTGTGGCTCCAGGCCATCCGTCCGCGCCACCAGCCACCTCCTCCTCGCCTCTATCGCCTGCCTGCCTGCCTGCCTGCCCGCCTGCCTGCCTCCATTGGCAAAGAGCTGCGGCGTCTGGGCTGTTAACCGCACCAGGGCCTATTCTCCCCCATTCATTATGTGCCTAAAGCTTGAGTTATCCTCTCCTTGGTGTGGGGATGAATGTTATTAAAGGCGCGGGCCGTCTGACACGGCTCTAATGAAAAATAGGATGTTCCTGAAGGTTATGTTGCCAGCCAGCTCAGAAATGCCTCGTTCATTTTTTTTTCTCTCTCTCTCTCTCTCTCTCTCTCTCTCTCTCTCTCTCTCTCTCTCTCTCTCTCTCTCTCTCTCTCTTTCTCTCTCTCTCTTCCTTTCTCACTCTCTCTCGCTCTCGCTCTCTTATTTTTTGTCTCTCTCTCCCTTTCTCTCCCTTTCTCTCTCTTTCTCTCTCTCTCTCTTTCTCTCTCTCTCTCTCTCTCTCTCTCTCTCTCTCTCTCTCCCTCCCTCCCTCCCTCCCTCCCTTCCTTTTGCTGGGGCCAGTGTAATTCTCACCTCCTGATAGATATTTTCTCTTAAAGTTTTGTGGCTGTGTGTGCAGGAGGCTCATCATAAAGAGACCTTCACATCTTTTTTTCCTCCCCACATATTTTTTTTTTTTACTATGAGCACAGATTCTTGTTTGTGTTGCTTCTTGTGGCAAATAATCTGTGGTGGATAAACTTGCAGCTTCCCCCCCTGCATACTGCTTAGGTTTGTCAAAAAGCTGTGTTAACTGTATGTGCATGCATGCTGTATGTGCGTGCGTGTGTGTGTGTGTGTGTGTGTGTGTGTGTGTGTGTGTGTGTGTGTGTGTGTGTGTGTGTGTGTGTGTGTGTGTGTCTGTGTGTGTGTGTGTGTGTGTGTGTGCGCGTGTGTGTGTGTGTGTGCGTGTGTGTGGGTATGTGTGTGTGTGTGCATGTCTGTGGGTCTGTGTCTGTGTTATTTGAAGTGTGTGTGTGTCCATGTGTGTAAATGTCTGAGTCTGTGTGTATTTCTGTGTTTGTGTGTACTGTATGTACACACGCACTGGACATCCATTGATCTTGGACCATAGTGAAAATAAAAACAATACACCGACAGAATTTACCCTTAAAACAACAGCAGTCTTGGATAAACAATAATAATGATCTTCTCTGTAGTTAGTGACATAGATGCTGAAATGTAATGTAAAAGGATAAAGAATTAAAAATGTGTGTGTAATATACTGTATGCAAGTGTATGGGACCGCACTTCACAGTATGTACAGTACATACTATTCATGCACAGAATGTTGAGACTTCCTGTTGCCCAGCCCAGCTATTGATCTGTAGTCAATGGCGATTAATTAGGGGGAAAGGAGAGTGAACGCTAACATGCGTGGCCATGTTAAGTTGATCCGTCTAGGTGCTTACTGTGCATGGATAGGGAGGGACTGGACAGTGACTGAGAGATGGGCCAGTGTGTCTGCAGCCCTCAGCAGTGGAGTCAAATGGGGCATGTGCCTGCCTTTTCCTTTTTATTTTTTTTAAGCGCTGTAAGAAGTGACAGGTCAAGCCGCTGACGACCTCACACACCCCTCTCTGACACGCCTCAAGCTAGCCCGTAAAATCTAACCCCCCCATTCCCTAACCCCATCCCCAAACGCCCCCACCAGCCCCACCAGCCGCACCAGCCTCAACCCTCTCACCCCCATCTGACATCCACTTGGGAGGCCACAGGAGAAACAGAGCTTAACTTGTGTTTGAAGTTTTTACGGCCTTTTTTACTTTCCGACGTTGCTCTTCAGTTTGTTGTTTTTTATGGTAATGGGGGCTGTTATCAGTAGTACTAAAGAAGTGTTCTCCACTGTTGACTGTGAGCTATGTCTCTAAAAAGAACTCCCAGAGCAAATAGTAGTAGACTTAAATTACCGCTATTGAAGAAGTTTTATCTTATCTGTGTCATATATTAAGGAATTTTGGTAGCTTCTCTTTCGATTGTGATTTCATACCTTGTTTTGCAATGGTTTCGCGGTATTATTGGACCGGTAATATGAGTGATTCATCACAGCTGGCATTCTTTTCCCTTGGTGCTGTTAGTTTAGACACCCTGAGGTTGGGTCTGTTGGCTCATATTTTTTCCTCACACGCTTCTCACCTCATCAGGCTGACTACTCGGGCAGCCCTGGCCTGGAAGTCAACAAGTTCAGCCGAGGCCTGTGGAGGACAGACACTGAGAGCTGTACGGCAGGGATGGGCAGGGTCGGATTAAGATGGGCTAGGGCCCCAAGGCCAGTGTTTCCCAACCAGGGGTACGTGTACCACTGGGGGTACGCGAGCACACTGCAGGGGGTACTTGGAAAAATGACATTTTAGCAAATATATGGAGCTTAGTTACATTGGGATAGAGAAAGCGATATAGAACATGAGTTAGGGGGTACTCATGGCACAACGAAAAGGCTTGGGGGTACACAAGACAAAAAAGGTTGGGAAACACTGCCCTAGGCTACATGTTGCTGTGGGCCCCCCTGGATGGCAAATGTTGCGACAAATTTACATAGACAGTGTCATAATTACGAGTTGGGAATTAGGGATAGCATGTCTCAGTCAACAGCACTCAACACAATGAACATTTCAACATTGCATCTTCGCACAATTCTGCCTTTTTGTCACTTTTGTCCAATCAGGGGGCCCCTGGCAGGTGGGGGCCCCTAGGCAGTGTTGCCAGATTGGGCGGGTGCCCACCCAATTGGGCTACTTAGGATGAGCGTCTGCTGGGTAAAAATCGGGAAAAATTGGCCATTTGGCGTTTTTTTTTCAGCCGTTTTGGGCCCATAGAAGTCAATGT
Source organism: Engraulis encrasicolus (assembly GCF_034702125.1). NCBI lineage: Eukaryota > Metazoa > Chordata > Actinopteri > Clupeiformes > Engraulidae > Engraulis > Engraulis encrasicolus. Next base: position 19,562,138 of record NC_085869.1, read on the forward strand.
AATTTGTTGAATTTGGGCGGAATTTTGCGCGTTTGGACGGTTTTTGAGAAACTTTTGGGCGGGATTTGGTCAGACACATCTGGCAACACTGCCCCTAGGCTGCAGCAGTAATCCAGTCCTGGGGATGGGCAGCTTTCATGATAAGAAGGCCAACATTTTTCATTGGCACCATTGCAGGGCCACATGGTCACTCACTACTAATTCGATATGACAGAAAATACAAAACAATTAAAACATTTTTTTGTATATTTAAACCCAAATGTTTGTTTGATTTAGTGATTTAGGTTTTTTTTTTATCTGGTCATTATTTTTTAAATATTATGTTTATTGGCCGTGTCGTGACTGAAACGGTAGGGCACTGCACTGTTACGCCGGGAATCCGGGTTCGATACCAGACCCGAGATCATTTCCCGATCTTCCCCCATCTCTCACTACCACTCGCTTTCTTTCCTATTCTTCACTGTCCTGTCTGACCCCCCCCCATTTTTTAAGTATATATTGTATACTGATATATTATGCTAATTTATGGGCTGCACTTTGTGAGAAGGCGGGCCGTATGTGGCCCCCGGGCCTCCAGTTGCCCATCCCTGCTGCATGGTGTTAGAGGAGATGCTTGCATGGCTGGTGTCCTATCAATAAGGCCTACTGTACCCATGAGCGCCAAACGGCTCCTGGGTCATTGATGAGGGTTAAGGTTTTGGATAGATTATGTAAACTGGCTACTGTTGGCTCATTTCAACGAAGCAACCCATTTCGATAGAGCAGCGGTTACCAAAGTGTGGGGCTATTGAGGAGAGGTTGGCGATTGTTGGCACTTTGAATATATGCTTTCATAACATTTATTATATGGTGTGACGTCATCGGTCGAATGCTCCATTCATTTCAACGGGGCTCCCCAATGTTCGCACGTCTGTTATTTTTCGATAACGGACGGGTTGGTCTATAACAGACCGCTGTCAATGGCAACAAGACTTTTCACTGCTAAAGCGACTTTTCAACAAGACTCTAATCAGCTGTCGGGGTCTAAAGATTCTCTCTGTCGTGCTGCTATTCCACGGTAGCGACCTTCTCGCCGAACGTTAACCCTTACATAACCAGGGCCGGATTACTGTAATGCACAGGCTAGATATGGCTGCAGTCTAGGGGCCCCATACCTGCCACGGGGCCCCTGATATGCCAAAAGTGAAAAATTGCAGAATTATAACAAGATGCAATATTGAAAATAATCTGTTGTGTTGAGTACAGTTGGTAGGCTTGTTATCTTAAATTCCTAGCTTGTAATCGTGACACTGTGTATGTGCATTTGTTACGAAAAAAAATGTTTTTTTTTTGGGGGGGGGGCACACTACAGCAACATGTAGCCTAGGGGCCCCAGACCATCCTAATCCGGCCTGCATATAACCATTCCATACATTGGTTAGCATTGGTTAGTGGGCGATAAACATATTGACTCTAATCGAATAAAATTCAGCAATTTTAAGGGACAAAAAACTTGTTTGGCGTTTGGAGTAAGGGGACAAAGAGGAAATGAAATTATTC
>NC_085869.1:19573676-19588676 GCF_034702125.1 Engraulis encrasicolus
AGTATTGTCTCGTTTGCCCGTTTTTCTCCATTGGTTACGCATGCGCTGATTATGTGTCCAGCAAGCCACTGGTCTGGACTTTATCACCTTTCACAAAGTGGTAAATGGTTGTATGCTCTTGGAAGCATTCTTCTACCCACAGAGCAGATTGGCGGCCAGCATTAATTCAACTGTAGTTGGGGAGAGAGGGTGGGAAGGAATGGAGAGAGAGGAAGAAAAAGAGGATAGAGAGAATAAAAAGAGGAATGGGAGAAGGAGAAGGATAGAGAGAGAGAGAGGTGGAATGAGAAAAGGAGAGAGAGCAAGATACAGTGTGAGAGAGTGTGTGTGTGTGAGAGAGAGAGAGAGAGAGAGAGGGAGAGAAAGACAGAAAGAGAGAGAGAGAGAGAGAGCTGCTGCCTGCTGTACTCAGGAATCGGTGGCCACTGAGGCAGCATCTGCTGATGAAAATAAAGGCTCATTTCATCATGATGTTGGGAGGATAATTAGCATAATATCCCTTTCTGTAAGGTGAAAACAGAATAATAATTGGTTTGCCCTTTTCTCTCTGCGTGTTGTAAAACAGTTAGGCATTAATTTGGAAGATAACTGCACAATTATTTCTAAATGCTAAGAGTTGGCGAGGCGTCGCCGCGTGGCGGTGAGGAGCGGGCACTTCAGGTCATGGAGCGGAAGGCGGTTTTCAGCGAGAGGAGAGCGGGGCGCACTTGTCAGCGTGGCCAGGTCTCCAGCACTGCCAAGTGTCATTCCCTCTCTCTCTCTCCCTCCCTCCCTCTCTCTCTCTCTCTCTCTCTCTCTCTCTCTCTCTCTCTCTCTCTCTCTCTCTCTCTCTCTCTCTCTCTCTCTCTCTCTCTCTCCTCTCTCTGTATGTGTGTGCAATGTATCTCTCTCACTCTCTCTTACTCTCTCTCTCTCTTTCTTACTCTCTCTCTCTCTCTCTCTCTCTCTCTCTCTCTCTCTCTCTCTCTCTCTCTCTCTCTCTCTCTCTCTCTCAGTCTCCTCTCTCTGTAAGTGTGTGCATCTCTCTCTCCCCCTCTCTCTCTCTCTCTCTCTCTCTCTCTCTGTTCTCTGTCCCTGCCCCTCTCTCTGCCCCCTCTCCCTCCCTCTCTCTGGCTGGGTGATGCCCGGGGCTAACAGGCAGCCAGCAGCACCATTAGGGAGAGCCCTCTCACCAGAGCGCCCACACCTCACCTCACTAAGCCCTGCTGGGAACTCAGCCGCTCATATAACAGCCGCACATCATGCCGCTTTTCTCGCCCCGGCTGTGCTTACTGTCTCTCTCTCTGTCCCACGTCTTGCTGAAGGATATGTCCCTGTCGCCTCTTTCTCACTCACTTTCTCACTCTCAGCCCCATCTCTCCTCAGACGCTCTTTCTCTCTCTCTCCCTGTCTGGCCCTGAAGGACTGTATTTACCCCAGGCCATGGGTAGGTGGAGGCGAGGCTATAGGCTGCTCTCTCAGAAGTAAATACTACTGCGTATCCAGTCAACAGGGTTGCCAGATGAGGCTGATAATTTCCTGCCCAAAAAATGCTCAAAACCCGCGTGGAAGCACTAAATCCCGCCCAATTCTATTGATTTCTATGGCGAAAAATTCTTTTTTTTTGTTAAGTGTCATTTTTACCCGCAGATGGTCATCCTAAGCAGCCCCAATTGGGTGGGAAACCACCCAATCTGGCAAAACTGCTGGTCAAGAGACACCACCACCAGTTGAGGTGTTGTTTTGCTTCTACGTGGTGTTGTTTTGAGGCTCAACATTCTTTTCCTGTTTTGGGGGGTTATACTTAGCTTTTGCAAACATGTGTTAACCTCCTTCCGCCGGCGTGTTAATTACACCGTGGCTGTGGCAGTGTCCTGTCGTCTCTTATGTGTGCGACGCGGACTGGACTGGAGGATGTCGTCACGGCTCAGTTTGTCTCATTAGCCGAGGCGGCAAATTGTATGGGCACCACCCATTATTACTAATGAATGGCAGGGCTAACGTGAAGCCCCCACAAAGCAGGGGCCGGTGCGTAGTTGTGTCTGCTTGTGAATCTTTAAGTGTTGAGTCTGTGTGCAGTTATGAGGCATAGTCCACATTCCACAGACAGATGTCAACAGCAACTCCCCGCCGTTGCTGACAAACACCTGAACCTCACACTAACTGTATGGAAAGGGGGGAGGGTGGGGGGGGGGTCTGTGGACTGTGCATTTTTTCAAAAAGATGTTTATACTCTGAGGTAACATAACCCAGTTTTGTAGTTTTGCGGAACAACAATAGCTGCGAGTGCCTTTGTGACGCGCTTAATGGTGTTGCGTGGTGTCTCCTGCGTGCGGTGCGTGCGTGTGTGTGTGTGTGGTCTCGAGACTAGCGTGCTGCTTCTCCGTATAGATACAGTACAGTAGTACAGCTTGTCTTAATGGCAGCCCCAGCGCCCTGGCTGGCTCCCCCCTGTACGCGGCGGGCATGTGTTTTAATGGGAGCAGGCTGTCGCAGCCTTGCCGCTAACCACAGTCAGCGCCGAGACACTGGCGACGCCACGGGTCCCAATTACACCTAATGATGGAGGCAGGAAGAAGAAGAGCATGCAGATATAACCGCATTCCTCCCTCCCCCGAACCCAACCCCCATCCTCTCCTCCTCCTTCTCTCTCCTTCTCTCTCCTCCTCTCTCTCTCTCTCCCTCTCTCTCTCTCATTCTCTCTCCCTCTCTCTCTCTCTCTCTCTCTCTCTCTTCCGCTCTCTCTCTCTCTCTTTATTTTTTGTCACGCAAGCCAGTGGGTATCATCATTTATCACCTCAGTCACATCCTGAGCCCCTCCCCTGCACAGCCAGAAACAATGCGTCCCGCGCACATCACTCAGGCAGTTATTTGTGTTTAACTGACAGGAAAAGGAAAATAAAAAAACGCCTCAGATACGGGGCGGCCATTGTGGGAGCCTCAGCAGCCGCGTCGTAGCCGTTTCCTGGCCCGCGTCAGGGCCGCCAGGGACCTGCCACCGTCGTCAGCGGGGAGGAAGCCGTGCCTCCGGTATTCTGTAAGGTCTTAGGCACGCGGGGCTCCCCTCCTTAAGACGTCAAGCCTCCCCACCGCAAGACGCCAAGCTCTTCCCTCAAAGATATCCTCCTCTCTCTCTCTCCCACTCACTCACTCACGACACACACCTCTCCACATCCAACAACTCTCTGTCTTCCCACAGAGATATCCTCCTCTCTCTCTCTCCCACTCACCCCTCACGACACACACCTCTCCACATTCAACAACTCTCTGTCTCCCCACAGAGATATCCTCCTCTCTCTCTCTCCCACTCACTCCTCACGACACACACCTCTCCACATCCACTAACTCTCTGTCTCTCTCTCTCTCTCTCTCTCGCTTGCTCGCTCACTTGCTCACTTGCTCTAGCTCTAGCTCTCTCCCTCTCGCTCTCCCCTTGTCTGCAATCAATGGCGGCTTTGGAATCCAATGGAGATCTTTGAGCGGGGTCTTTGTAAGACATGCGCCAGGGCAGCGAGAGATTTGAGGCAGGGCGGGGCTGCGCGGTGGGCGGTGGGGGGTAGGTAGGCTGGTGGTGGTGTACGGTATTGAGGTAGGAGTGAGGGGGTGAGGTTGGGGGGGTGGGGGGGGGGGGGGGTTTGGCAGGACGGCTTCAGGTCGGAAGGCTGGAAGATGAGCAGGCCCTTGTCTATGGCTTTGCGCGTAATCCAGCTCTGATCTTGTGTGTTTGAACCCCAGCGTGTCCCTGAGATGGCCTGATCAGCAGCTAGCGCCCTAATTTGAAGTCAATAGCGTTATGATCCCCCCCCTCCCCGGGCTCGGGAAGCCCATTGGCTGTGGAGGGAGCTAGCAGGAGCGAGTCATATGTACCGCTTAGAGGGGGGGAATTGCAGGCTTGCTGGCAGGCCTGGCTGCTTGCTTGCAGGCAGGGCGGCAGACAGCTTTGGCCGGTCCCGGTACAATATCGTCAGAAAGGGCCCTACCGTCAATTCACACAATGTCATGAGGAACTAATTCCGGGCCCCACCTTTTGCCTGGGCCCAGGACAACAGACCTCTTTGCCCTCCCCCCTGTCGGCTTCCCTGCTTGCAGGGGCCTAGAGCCGGACATGGGAAAATGCTAGTGCCTCACTTTTGAGAGCTTTAGAGTCTCAGAGGAAGATGAAAGACCTGAGCGTGCCATGTTTTTTTGCGGGTTTGCCGTTGTTGTTGATGTTGTTATTGTGGTCCCCTGTCGTTTCCCAGAGGTAAGCGCCCTCTTTTGTGGTGGTTCCTGTTTGGTGCGCATTACCTTTTGGCTTGCTGATGGAAAATGGATGTCGGTTTTCCGAAGGATAAGGGAAGTCGAGATGGGGGGGTAAAGGGTGAGCGAAAAATGATCATTGTCCCTTTCTTTAGGATTTGATGTTTAAGGGCCCTTCTTTTGGATTCGATGTGATTTCCAAATGGCCTGCTGTAGGGTTTTTGTATGAAGCACATTATGAAGGTTAGTCTTACCCTCCCAGCATACATTACCACCATGCACAAGACTTTGGACATCAGAAATAGGACAATACTATGTATATGTGTGTTTATTTTTTGGTATATGATCATTTGCACAGTACCGTAAGGTGACTGAAGTTAATGAGTAATCCCTGTCAATGCACAGCATGAATATTCAAGAATTGCAAGGATTTTTGTTTGGCACATACATAGAAATTAAACTATAGCATCCAGAAAAATTAGCGTTGTCCACCTGTACAGTGCATAAGTGTGTGTTCGTGTGTGTGTGCGTGTGTGTGTGTGTGTGTGTGCGTGCGCTTGCGCCCGCATGTCTGTGTGTTTGTGCATGCATGTGTGCATGTAAGTGTGTGTGATGGAGGGGATGCGTTACATGAACAGTCGTTTTCTGACTTCCTGCTGTGTCGAGTAACAAGATCGAGACGCATAGTATCAAAAATCTATCACATAGGCCTACTATCAAGAAGAGTCACAAGACTGTACAGGTAGTGTGAATTGTCATTGTTATTGCTACAGTATATGTGAAATATATCAATGTGTGGTAGAAAGGATAGAAAGGAGACAGGGCATTTATCAAAGCAACATTAAAAGCTGTGATCAATAAATTCTAATACTCAAATTGTTATATCCAGGCTCCTTTACGGAGCCACACTTCATTTAAGGATAAATGACACGGGAGGCATGAAGTCGTGTTCACTCTTTGTATTGTAAACCCCGGAATGAGCATACACAATATACACAGGGTGAATGGAGCGGGGGGTGGACGGAACGAACAATGGGACAAACTTAACCTGTGTCAATACACAACATATTCCTCCCCCTTTACTTTGATACCAGATATAAGAAAACTAGCCACCCTTCAGTGTAATATTTAACATGTTTCCTTAAAATTCCTAACTGATAACAAACAACAGTTTTAACAAAATCTCTTCTTTTTTTTATACTAGGGAAAGAGGGTAGACTGCCTCAATTCCCAGACTGGACCCTGGGGATTATTGTGCCCCATCGTCGTGGGTCAGTCTCTAGGTTATAATGAGAGTTTGTCTGGGGGTCGCCTGTCTCTTTTGGGGTAAGTACGACCCGCAGGAATGCCACTGGTCTCGGCACTGGGTGGAGGTGGCATAACCTGCTCAGGTCCGACTGTAGGTGGGGAAGCCTCCCCATCTACTGGTGGAATCTGGGGTTCTTCCAGATGCTGATCTGGGTAGATTCCAAGGTCAGGGACTGAAGGGGCTGGAGCATTTGGGTCATCACTGGAACCAGAGGCGTGAAGGAGTTGATCGATGTGTCTCCTCCATACCAGGTGGTCACTGGTTTCAACCGTGTATGACACAGGACCTGTTTTTGCCAGAACAGTTGCTGGTTTCCACTTATCTCCCCTGGCATAGTTCCGGGCAAGGACATGGTCCCCGGCTGTGAGGGTTCGCAGCCGTGCTTTTGCTCTTCTGTCTACCTGAGCCCTCTGCTGGCTGTGGACAACCTCCCTTGTACTTAGAGGTCTCAGAAGATCTAGACGTGTGCGGAGCTGTCTTTTGAGTAAGGCAGAGGCTGGAGACACCTTTGTGGTAGCATGCGGAGTGTTTCGATATGACAGCAGAAAGGCACTGAGACGCTGGTTAAGGGACCGTGTGCTTTGTGAAGACTTGAGCGCTTGTTTCATGGTCTGGACAAATCGTTCTGCCAGCCCATTGGTGGCTGGGTGATATGGTGCAGACTTGATGTGATGGATGCCGTTCTCTTCCATGAATGCCTTAAACTCCTCAGACACTAGTTGTGGCCCGTTATCACTGACAAGTTGCTGTGGTAAGCCAAAACGACTGAAAATGCTTCGTAGTTCTTCAATTGTTTTCTCTGTGGAGGTGCTCTTCATTACAACAACCTCTGGCCACTTACTATGAGCATCAACCACTACTAAAAACATACTGCCCTCCAGTGGCCCTGCAAAATCTATGTGAATTCTTTGCCATGGCTCTTCAGGCCAGGCCCAGGGGTGTAAGGGGGCCAGTTGTGGGTGGTTTCTGACTTTCAGACAGTCATGACATGCTTTTGCCTTTTCCTCTATAGCTACATCCAGGCCTGGCCACCAGAAGTAGCTGCGTGCAATCTCTTTCATTCGTACCACTCCACAGTGTCCGGAGTGGAGCTCGTTAAGCACTTTCCCTCTTAAGGGTGGTGGAATAATGACGCGATAACCCCACAGTAGGCATCCTGCCTGGACCGATAGCTCATTTCTCCTCTCTAGATATGGCTTCAGACTCTGGGTCATGACACCCCTCTTCCCTCGGGTGATAATATCCACCACCTCGGACAGAACAGGATCTGCTCGTGTGTGTTTCTTCACATGAGCTGAGGTCACTGGTGTTGACGTCACATCCTTGAAGTAAAAAATCTCAGCCGGCTTCGGCTCTGTGTGTGTGACTGACAATGGCAGCCTAGACAGGCCATCTGCGTTCCCATGCAGGTCTGCCTTCCGGTATTTAATGTCATATTGATGCGCAGACAAAAGTAGGGCCCATCGCTGCATACGACTGGCAGCCAAGGAGGGGATGCCAGAGTGGGGGCCAAAAATAGAGGTCAGTGGTCGATGGTCAGTCAGTAAAGTGAACTTCCTGCCAAAGAGATATTGATGGAATCTCTTCACACCAAAAACTATGGCCAAAGCTTCCCGCTCAATTTGGGCGTATCCGCCTTCGGCTTGGCTCAAGGTTCGCGAAGCAAAAGCGATTGGCCTCTCTTCCCCTGATGGTAGTATGTGTGATACTACGGCGCCAACACCGTAGGGTGAAGCATCACATGCCAACTGGATGGGTAGTGCAGGATCAAAGTGAATGAGGGCCCCAGAGTCACACAGAGCCCTTTTTGCGTCTTTGAATGCTGTTTCACATGTCTTGGTCCACTCCCATTGCTTTGCTTTGTTTAGCAGCTCGTGTAATGGCTTCAGCTGATTTGCCAGGTTAGGCACAAATTTCCCATAGTATGTGAGAAGGCCTAAAAATGATCTCAGTTGGGTCACATTGACTGGAGAGGGCGCTTCCATTACGGCCTTTACTTTGGATGGCGCTTTGTGCAGTCCTGCACTGTCAATAACATGGCCTAGGTACTCAACTGAGGATCTGAAAAATTCACACTTGTCTTTCCGAACTCTCAGGCCATAGTCTTCCAGTCTCTGTAAAGTTGCTTCCAGGTTCCTTAAGTGTGTCTTTTCATCTGTCCCTGTGATCAAAAGATCATCCAAGTAGCATTGGACTCCGGGAAGGCCACTCAGGATTTGCTCCATGGCTCTTTGAAAAAGGGCTGGAGCCGATGTAATTCCAAAAGGGAGCCTCTTGTATCTGTAAAGGCCCTTGTGCGTGACTATCGTCAGCAGTTCCTGAGACTCGGGAACAACATGCATCTGAAGGTAAGCCTGGCATAAGTCTATCTTGCTAAACTTTTGGCCTCCAGCCAGACCTGCGAAGATGTCATCGATCAGGGGTAATGGATACTGCTCAGCAGCTAAAACTGGATTTACCGTGACTTTGAAATCACCACAGATTCTGAGCGACCCATCTTTTTTTACTACTGGGACAATTGGTGTGGCCCATTCACTCGTTCTGACTTGTTCTAGTACCCCGCTTTCAACCAGCCGGTCTAATTCAGCCTCTACCTTCGGTTTAATTGCATAGGGAACTGGCCTCGCCTTTAGACACTTTGGCGTACTTCCTGGTTTTATGGTCAGTTTGACTGTTATGTCTTTCATGCTGCCAAGTTCATCACCAAAAACATTGGTGTGTTTCTCCAAGACCTCCCGGAGGGAACCAGTCGTCCCATCATCCACCAGGAAAACTTCTTGCCAGTTTAATTTGAGCTCTTCCAGCCAACTGCGGCCAAACAGGGCTGGGCGGTTTCCTGCAATGACGTATAGAGGTAAGGCCCTTTTTTGCTCGTTGTATTCCACTGTTGCCTTCACAAATCCTAAAACTGGGACAGCCTCCCCAGTATAGGTTCGTAATCTCAATTTGGTTGGTTGGAGGGTAAGGTGTTTTAGCTTTTCTCTGTAAATGGCCTCAGACACCATGGAGAGTCGGGAACCCGTGTCTATCTGCATCCGTACACAGCTGTTCTCTAACAGTGGGGTGACCCAGTATCCATCATCATTGTCTCTCATTGATAGCACACATACTGTCTCATCGTCAGACTCATTGCCGCTTGATCCATGTTGGTTGTGTTCCAACTTATTGACATATTTCTTTTTATTTCTCCTGAAACCACTTTTCTTCACTTCAGTATGCTGTTTTTCAGCTCTGTTTTTATTTCTACAGACACGTTCAATGTGGCCTGTCTTTCCGCAATGTCTGCAGTCTAGTTCCCTGCACCAACATTCTTGTGCCTCATGTCCAGTTTTCCCACACCGATAACAAGGCCTGTCACTTGTTTTTGTGGTTGATTCAGAGGATAGTTTGTGGACTTGGGTGCCAGCACTTAATTGCTGTGCATCACGGGTGGCCATTTCCATAGAGGTGCTTAACTCTACTGCTTTTGCTAGTGTCAATTTTGCCTCTGTGAGTAGCCGTTTTTGAATAGACTCACTGCGCAGACCACACACCAGTCTGTCTCGTATGGTGTCATCGAGAGAGCCTCCAAATTCACAGTGTTCAGATAAACCTTTCAGGGCTGCTACAAATTGCGCTACAGATTCTCCCTCCTCCTGGTTCCTCTTATGGAATCTGAACCGTTCAGCAATAATGAGTGGTTTGGGGGAATAGTGATCTCCTAGGATCTTCACTATCTGAACATATGTTTTTGTTCCAGGCTTATGTGGATGTGATAAGCTGCGTAACAGATTAAATGCTTTCCCTCCCATGACACTCAAAAAGGTCGGCACTTTAACATCATCTGCGATCTTATTGGCAAGACAAAAGTACTCGAACCTCTCCGTGTACGCACTCCACTGTTCCGTGGCTTCATCAAATGCTCCAATATTTCCCAACAGTGTGGCCATTTTCGAAGTTATCTTTGTTTACCTGTGTCGCAGTTCGGGTCTTACTTTCACTTTTCGTCGGGGCCGTCGGTTTCTCCCTCTTTTGTTTACTGACGTGCCTCTGTCGTTAATGTTTCCTCACTTTTTTTTTCTTTATTATCTTCGTTTTTGTAGGATCATCAGTGCACCCTCGAAACACCAGCTAGCAGTCCAACTTCCCATCGCCGGCTAGCAGCCGCGTAGCCAACACATAAAACAATATCCTCGCAAGAGGGAAAAACTTCAAAGATATATCGTCGCACCTAACACAACGCAGGCACGAACCATTCTCGTCGCCAGTTGTTATATCCAGGCTCCTTTACGGAGCCACACTTCATTTAAGGATAAATGACACGGGAGGCATGAAGTCGTGTTCACTCTTTGTATTGTAAACCCCGGAATGAGCATACACAATATACACAGGGTGAATGGAGCGGGGGGTGGACGGAACGAACAATGGGACAAACTTAACCTGTGTCAATACTCTACTCTACTCTACTCTACTCTACTCTTCTCTACTCTACATGTTGGAGATTTAGTTTAGTTTAGTTTATTTAGTTTAGTTCAGCAGGGACCATGCACAAATAGACATTGTTTACAGAAGTAAAAAGATGGCTTGTGCCAGATTATAGCTATATAGCTCATTTCCATCTGCAGTCCCTGGACAAGTAAAACAAAAATGAAAATACACATCCATAGGCCATGGGTTTATAGCCCCAAACAACACATACACAGAGATGGCGTTGTAGTGTATTCACAATGGTCATGGTGTTGTAGTGTATTCACAATGGTCATGTATTCACAATGGTCATGGTGTTGTAGTGTATTCACAATGGTCATGGCGTTGTAGTGTATTCACAATGGTCATGGTGTTGTAGTGTATTCACAATGGTCATGTATTCACAATGGTCATTCTGTGTCTGGTTCTCTGGACAGCAGACCTCATATAAAAAAGGTAAAGAAGTCACCACAGGTCCTCTCCATCACACAGTTGGGGCTCAGCTGTATTTCACAGCAGAGGGGGCCATGTCAGATGGATAGAGGAAGCCAGTGCTGCTCAGGGCTCCAGTAAATCCAGCACACCGGCTCTTTGATATCCAGAATTCAAACGCTATATACGCTAGAACTTTACACGAGACACCCATTTGACAAAGACTATGACAACGCTGTAAATCTGATCACTAGGGTCAGTTAACCTCCCCTTGCTGGAGGTGAAATGTCAAAAATTGATTCCGGTTGGTGGCTGCAATTTGTATCGACACGCCGCACGGTGACCCTTTTTATAGCATTGCGCTGCAGATTCGTGCCCTTGTTTGTTGTCGTCGTATTTGGAGACAAACCATTATGTCTCTCGCCTTTGAATAGGTTAAGTAAGCTACCTTCCCTGCGGTTCGGCTGCGCAGCACAAGTCTTGGCAGTGTGACGCCTGCTGGGGATAAACGGTTTTACGCTGGTCAAGGTTACAGCTCATTAGATTGCATGACTAATTCTTTTAACCTTGCGTGTTAATAAGGAAATGGAGAGGCACATTTTGTGAATGAGTGTAGGACGGTGCACACACTCTCTCTCTCTCTCTCTCTCTCTCTCTCTCTCTCTCTCTCTCTCTCTCTCTCTCTCTCTCTCTCTGTTTCTCTCTGTCTCTCTCCCTTGCTCTCTCTCTGAGTGCAAGAAGATGGGGCTTCTGGGAATAGAGATTCATTTGTGCCTGTACTGTGTGTTGTACTGTAGTAGTAGTACTGTGAAATTTGTCTGGGAGAGAAAAAGATTCAGGAAAAGCAGGCAGTCCTCTTCTTTTAAAGTATGCCAGTGGCCCACTTATAACTTAAATGACTAGTTTAGTTAACCTTTCTGTTCAAGTCTAACATATCGTTATGGCTGCGAGAGTACACTGCATAATTTCCACGGCATTAGCATCCGTCATGTCCTTGCTCCCTGCTATAAATACACCTGACAGCGCAACTCTTGGCGGAGTGCGCCTCTGTCTGAGTTGCGTGCGAGGGCTTCATAGGTGAGGCACTTTGATAGTCCGGCTCATGAAATATTTGCTGACTTCTATCACCTCGGGGACTAACTGTTCTGATGGAGCCACTGATATGTGGCCCTATTAGTCTCCAAGGATTTTCCCTAGCCCACTTTTCAACCCGATCCGTGCCAATTAAGCAGCCGAATTATGTATAATAGTCAGAGTCACTCGCGTTTCCGAGCGCGGGAATACATAGGGAAGGATGACAGAGGGATACTGGTGAATAATTAGAGTGAATTTTCAGAGCCCCGGAAACTCAATCATATTCTGCCACATGCTAACTATTTTTAACCTAATCTCCCCTCCTCTCTGGCCTTTCTCTTCCTCTCTTTCTCTTTTTCTCTCTCTCTCTTTCTCTCTCTCACTCTGCATAAACTGGGCTCCTTTTTAAAAAGGATAACTGTAGCCTTCCTTTCCTTGTGCGCCAGGCAGAGTGCATTGGATGTGAAAGTTCTAGAAATGTTTTTGCTGCCGTATCATGGAATGAAAGTAGGCAAAGAGAGGTGACTTTAGAAGTTGCATTTCTCTAGTGCAACTTCCGTGTATGTCTACAGCATGTACACTCCAGTATTTTACTATGGCTTAAGGACACAGCCAGAGATTTGGGACGCTAAATTAATACAATTTCTTTTGCCCCCAATATTCTGAATAATTATATTATCTTAAATGATTTCTTCCAATAATTGTAAATGTTCTCCTCCATGTTTATGCTCTCACTGTGGAGTAGTGTTTAAAATCAGAACACCAAATGCCTGTACCAATTCTATGGACGTACCGAATGCTGATTTTTAAAGTTCCGAATCCACTGCTTAAGATTGTGCCAAATCCGAAACTGAATACAGAATCCTACTCTGAACATCAGCTAGTACATTCTAATGCTGTGAAAACCATTGCACAGTGTATTTCCTTTTCTTAACAGTAATATAGAAGAGATGCTTCATGAAGCAGGATTTTATGATTTTATTTTAAAAAGTAAAAACCTAGGCAATAACTTCTCTTAAAGGTGCACTGTGTAAGATGGTGGTCAGAGTAGGTATTTCAACGATGCAGCTCATTGAAACTGTGCTGTCTACTGCCATATTTGATCATTTCATGAATAATTACTAAATAATGAACTAATATTTGCTAATATGACCAAAGTACAGTAAGTTTTGCAGCTAAAAATGTCTATCTGGAAATTTAAAATGGTGGACAACGGATGGTGGTGGTAGGTATTCATGAAAAAGCTAACATTTGTGAATGGGCAGCAAGCATTCTGGAAATAAACTACCACAAATATTGCACAGTTCACCATAAAACATTGTCAACATAATCACATTGCACTTACACATGCATTAGGTTGGCGCTCTAGGATTCTGTCGAAACTGAATCCCATCAAAAAAAGCAGAATCTGGCCGAATCTGAAATAGAATCCTGGTTTGGTACATCCCTAATTAATTCCATTGGGTTGTTCAGGTGATGTGTCTCATTTAAGTCATAGATGTTCACTGTGACTCCATCTGTTCAGTACTGGTGGTGTCAGTGCGGTGTGTATATGTGCATGCATGCGCATGTGTGTGCTCACATGTTCTTGTGTGTGTGTGTGTTTGTGTGCGTGTGTGTGTGCGTACGTGCGTGCGTGTCTGTGTACGTTCGGGTGTGTACGTGTGTGTGTGCATGCGTGCGTGCATGTGTGTTCATGCATGCGTTTCTTGTGTGAACATGTGTGCGTGTGCGTGTGCCTGTGCGTGCATTTGTGCGTGTCTGCACGTGTGTGTGTGTGTGTGTGTGTTTGTGTGTTTGTGTGCTTCATCTGCTGTAGCCGGGGTTGGGAGCCGCCGCCCTGCAGGAACTAGAACCAGGCAGCACCATAATAACACTCATTGATAGGAGAGAATGATGAGTGATGGGACCATCTGCAAACCAGCAGCAGCTGAGGCTGAGAGAGGACAGGACTGTTGGGCTTTTTAGCTTAGCGCATTAGGCCGTTTGGGCCACACTTGGTCTCCAGCAGCAGCTCTTGAGCTGGAGTCCCATGCATGGACACGACATCTCTAATAGGGGCCCTGCCTAAGATCTCTAGCTCTGCACAGACTCCTGCACTGCCTGCACTCATCAGCATTTTAATAATTCATGTGGCGCTAATGTCTGGTGTTTATTTTTAGTGATGAGGAGATTGATGAGCCGTTCATATCATTCTTAACCACCAACTAATGAACTAATTAGGACATCCAAATGAAGACTCGACTCCCCGATAATGCAGTGCGGCTTTGGCATGGTAAACAGCTCTTTAGAGCCCGTCCAATAATTGCCTGACTCAGCTTTCGAGAGAGGGAAGCATCCTGTTCTCCCAGCAGGGGAGGAGGCTTGCCTTTTTTTTTTTTACAGCAGCACCCTGTCAGACATAGTAAGCGTGTATACTAACACTAAGCGTTTTATACAGATGATATCTATTTAATATCCTGCAGCAGCATTGTTTTGGATAGGTTTTTTTTTTTGCTGATGTTTGAATACGGAGTAATGGAATTTTCTTCTTTCTTGGGCTTTCAAAGGTTTTTTTTTACCTGAGATGTGATGTGATACAGATGCAGTTTTTGGGCTCATTTTGTTTCAAATAAAGTGGAAAATCTGCGCTTTAGTAGTTTGTTCCTGCCTATCTGCACGAGTGGGCTGAGCTGCATCACGTACCTCGTGAGCGAAACGTGTGTCTCTTGGTCTATCAATACGAGATTTGCTGAGGATAAGCGCATCATGTATGCCCCCTGCTTCCGAACATGATGTTATGATTGCACCATGCTTTAATCAATGTGGACCACCACACCCCCACCTCCTCCCCCTCCTCCCCCCCCTCTCCAGCACTGCCCATCCCCAATGATTTCCCATCCCTCTCCCCTCTACCTGTCTTTGAACCGGTGCACCGCGGAGGCCAGAGGTTGCAAGGCCTGGTGGAGAGGCTGCAGTGGGTCATTTTCTAATTACTCCTTTATCATTGACACAAAGGGCAAACCCCCTCGCTCCTCGCCTTCCTCCATAACCACTTAGCACTTCCTCCTTTCTCTAGCATTGACGTGGCAAAAAAAAAATCTTTTCAGTTATGTGCTCTATAGTCACCTGCAGTGGGTCTATGGGGTGACTTAAGTGGCCACCCCTTCTAGTCGCCTCATGGGGCCTGGGAAGTCAAAAACATTGACTGGGTTCTAATGGACTGATCAAACCTATTTTCTGATTCAACTCCCCGCGCCCCCCCAGATCACACATAGTATGCTGTATCTTGGAATTAATGGTAACCAATGGCGTGGTTGTCGGCTTCACTTGTCAAGCTATTTGTGAGTTGTATGTGTGCAAAAATATGTATAGGACTATACAAGACAACATTTGTCTGACGTGCAGCCACTTTGGCCGCAGTGCAGCAGTAGGGCTTGCTGCACACCTTCAGCCTCGGTTCACGTCAAATATGAGGCGCACGTTGTATATCTACAAACCCCAACTCCGATGAAGTTGGGACGTTTGGTAAACAGTGAATA
>NC_085869.1:19593676-19616176 GCF_034702125.1 Engraulis encrasicolus
ACCAGTCTCCACTCAATTAGAATGCATAGAATCCTGACGTTTCATAACTTATGGGTCTCCAGGCCGGTATAAAGCATGCCTGTAAAGCAGCCATACATCCTAAAACACCAGGCCTATCTAATGCTCGCTCGCCTGCCCGCCCGCCCGCCCGCTCACTCGCTTTAATATGGAGCTAATTACGTCCCCCACACCCCCACCATTCAGGCATTTTTGCTAAGAAGAAATTAAAGATGGATTTAGCCAAGTTAATGGTTTACCTGATGTGGAAAAAATGTTAACCCCCCCCTCTCTCTCTCTCACACTCTCTTGCTTTCTTCCCCCCAGCCACCATGCATTGCTGAGGGAGGTGTGTGGACGTATAGAGTGGAAACAGGAGAGGATGACTTCTAGCAAGAAACTGTTGCCTCTGGAGCCATCAATTAAATTGGTTTCAGAGCAGCCTCTTCATATTTCCATGTCTAATAAATTATGTTGCAAATCAGAAACCGTGCAGATACCTATTTAAAAAGCCAGGGTTGTGCTACAGGCCGCATCATAAATATGAGATATGAAAGGCAGCAAATTGGGACAGCCAATAAAACGTGAGATTTGTTGCGCGGCTAAATGCTATGTGGGGAAAGGTGATCCTGACAATCAGAAATTATGAGGCTGGAAATGTACTTTGATTGCTGTTTAATTTTTTGAGGTGTGTGTGAGGGGGTGGCGAGTCATTTGTCGTCAGGACAACAGTAGAGCACAAGAGACAGAATCCATTTCCTGTGGAATTAATACTGACCCACATGGTGTGGTGCCGAGACATTTTTCCTAATATACATTTTATTGTAGAAATCACCTTTCTCCATCACAAGGATTGCATTAATTTATTTTTCATTACCGCTGAAAAGCTCATTTCTGTTTTTAATTTGCGGAGAGGGGGTGTTTTTCCCTTCATACGTCTTCCCCGGCCTACAGTAACCATATCTGAAGAACAGCATGTGACATGCAGAGGTTTGCTGTGATTCCTTTTAATCAGAATCCTCCATATTAACCTGCCCGGCGATATTATTTCCCAACCATTTTCATTTCTGTAGCGCACCAAAACATTAATAAGAAATAATAGCCTGAAAATACTCTCTATCTCTCTCTCATGCTTGCAGCTAGGTTTATAGGTTGGACCAGGGAAGCCTACAGAGGGGGGACAAAGGGGTCAGTTCTCCGGGGCCCATGGAGACAGGGGGCCCAAAATTGGGTTTTCATTACATTGTATGTATTGAATGGGGGGCCCTTTCAGATGACTTTGTCCTGGGGCCCAGTAAAAGCTGTCAACAGCCCTGGGTTGGACAATTTAATACCTCCAAAGCAGAACATTTGTTTCGAATCAGGACAAACAAAGTGTGAGGGGTTTGAGTAACTGGGTGAAGCCGGCCCTGCGGTGCTGGTGAGAAGGTCAGGGACGCTTGTGAGTTCTCCCCCGGTGGGCTCACGTCGGGTCGGCTCGCTCTAATCCGAAGGCAGGTGAGACCTCCCCTCCCCTCCCCTCCTCTCCTCTCCTCTCCTCTCCCCTCCTCTCAGAACAAAGAAGCATCAGCTGTATACTTTCAAGGTGGGGCCAGGCCGGGTCACTTTGCCGCCGTGAGTATTAACAAAATGACAGATTAATGACGCCGTCTTGAGCCGATGTACTCTGGGGCTGCATGGCCGCCGCAATGTCAATTACGTCCGTCCGTCGTCTGAGTGTACACTGTGCAGCTCCTATAGTGGAGGTGGAGGAGGAGGTGGAGGAGGAGGGGGTCCTTGCTTGGGCGGCCCAGGACACACACATGCAGGAAACAGATTAGTGACAGGCCAATAAAATGGCCTGATTGATTCAGCATGATCATTGCCAGATTGGTCCATTTTCCTTTAGGAGTGGTAGAGGCTGTGTGGTACACTTAAGTGGTCGCTTGACTGACTGTGAGTTTTAGTGGACAAGTGGAGGGAACACAAATCAGGGCCTTTTTATTTTTCATGTGGAGAAAAAAAAACGAGTCCTGACATTTGCTTTTATTCATAACTTACGTTTACTAGCCTCAAAGAACACACAAAACCCCAGTGTCAAATGGATATTTTTCTAACTGTAAAATCCTGCTAACACAATGACATTTCGCTTTGGCTGTCACTCACTTACCTTCCTAGCAGTGGTGTAGTCTACGTAGAACGCGGGTATACGGAGTATACCCACTTCTAAATTTCTGGGATTTCAGTATACCCACTTAAAATTGATTTATCCATTGTTTTGAATAGCACAAATATATACAGTATACCCACTTCAAAAAATGTTCAAATATACAGTTACAGTATACCCACCATAAAAAAGTAGACTACACCCCTGCTTCCTAGTCATTTTCTTCACCACCTCCACATCCAAAAGCTTTCTAAATGTCTGGAGGTGCACAAGCAGCCCTGTGCCCCAGGGGCTATCTTTTATAGTGTGGCTGTGTTCCTCATCATTTGTTTACAAGTCTGTCAAACTCAACACTCACTTCATTTGTAAGACAGCAGCTTTTGGACAACTGGTAGGCAAGGCAACATTTCCTCTGAAGCAGTTTGTGCTACTCTCTAAGACCCCTAAGAGACGGTGAGCGTCTTTCACTTTTTTCTGAAACAGCTAGCCATTGTTTAGAAAGGAACAAACCGTCTGTGCCTGGCGGAGGCTGTGTGGCTGCTGCACTCATATATGGGGGGAGAGCAGCAAATAAATGTGTATTAATGGAGCCTATAAAAAGCGACTAATTGAGCATTCCGGAACTTGCTGAGTTGGGCATCTGCCGCTGACATAGAGCAGCACCGGGACCTCCAACCAGACCACCTTTACAAGCTCTCTGAACTGAGATGTAGGCCATGCCATTAAACACAGGAAAAAGGCCTCCCCTCCACTCCACTCCACCGCATACTGACACGGCTGAATAAGTGGCACCTGAGCTAAGCAGTGAGTGTTTCATGAAAACAGTCAGGGCAAGGGGATCCATGACGTGTGAGTTTCTGGCAAGGTCTGGGGGGCAGTGTTGCCAGATTGGGCGCCCAATTGACCTATATAGTTTGGCCACCTGCGGGTAAAAATGGTCAAATACGCGGGAATTGGGCGGCTTTTTCTGTACATTTATGGCCATAGAAATCAATGCAATTTGATTTAAATTGGGTAGGGTGCAGTGAGCATTTTTTGGGCTGGAAATGATCATACACACCTGGCAACCCTGTTGGGGGGTGCTATGGGCTTAAGGCAGGCGAGGTGGGTGGGAGTGGAGACAGCCCTCAACATTGTTTTTGTTCCTGCACGTGGGAAAGGAGAGGTAAATTCTCACCAGATGTGTTGCCATCTTCACCGTGGTTCTGTTTGAATGCCCTCGCAAAGCAGACCAGGAGAAGGCTGGATGCCTGATTTGGTTCTCCATGCGAGGAGCGCTTTCAGCTTAATACTCCTATAACGTGTATATTTTTCTGTCCATCAAGCAATCGCTCCATATGTCTACTTAAGATGTTTGCGCTTTTGTTCGTCTGTTTGAAGGGGGGGGGGTGCATGTGTATGCATGTGAATGTTCACTCAGTGTGTGGTTGTATGTGTGTGTGTGTGGGTGTATGAGTGTGTGCGTGTGTGTGTGGCCGTGCGCGTGTGTGTGCGCGCACACGTGCGCGTGAGTGTATGTGTTCATGCGTGTGTGCATGTGTGTGCACATATGTGCTGGTATGTTCAGGTACCACAAAAGAGGAAAGAGAACAAAAAAGGTCAAGTGTGTTCCATTAAGGAGGCCCCACACCTCTCTCTCTCTCTCTCTCTCTCTCTGTCTCTCTCTCACACACACACACACACAACCATGTACACTCTCTGTCACTTTTTTTTTCTTTAATCAGCTTCAGACACCCGCTATTAAAGAGCCATAAGTGCGCGGATTGTAAATCTTGGTGACCTTGAATACGCTGAAGGAAGCGCACATCTGTAAAGCCATCATCGCTCGGCTGCCCCTGTCATCCACGCTCGCTCACACACAGCCGCTGACTGCCACTCCTGATGCTGAGCAGAAGTGGGATGGAGAGGCGGGGAGGGGGAGGAGGGGCAGGCAGGGGGAGGGAGGTGTAGGGGTGGGTTGATGTTGTGAGTGGGTGGGTAGGTGGGTGGGGGGACACACAGCAGTTTGTAATCTTTATGAGAGTCAAGCTATGTTGTCCCCCCCCCACCCTCCCCCTCTCCCTCCCTTTTCTCTCCCCGCGCCGTGTAGCCCATTTGATACCAATCAAGGCAAATGAAGAAAACATTGAAGGCAATAAATTTCGGAGCAAATTGAGGCAATTAGACACATGTTTTCCAGGTGATGAGAATTGGAGAGTGCCGCCTCTTTCGGGGGCGACTTGGTTATCTTCATTTTTTATAGGCGGCTTAATGAATTTACCACATTGATTGCCTTGATGATTCACCTGGTGATATTGCTATTATTATGCATGAGTATTTCTAGTTTGCAGTTAAGGCGCATTTTATGGTTCCCCAGGAGAAATCCCATGTCGATATCGCCGCCACGGCCATGTCTTTCTGCCGTCTCTCCGGCGATCTTTAAGACCAATCTACGGTACAGAGCATAGAGGTTTCTGGGTTAAAGAAAATGATGCGAGGGCATTATTTAGATACTGTAGATTATTGTGATTTGCAGCATAGTAGCGAACCAAGAAGAAAATTGTTTTCATGAATAGCAATGGATTATAGCCTTGCGAAATGCTAGCTGGGCTCTTAATAGAGAGCTTAGCAGTAGCAGACAATCAAAATAGTCCACACGTTTTACAGCTGGCCTGCGTCGTCGTGTAATTTATATGGAGTGCATCCAGGCAGAAGGTGTGAAATCGGGTCCTTTTGGCCGCCTTTTATTTTTCCGTTATAAACATGCGTCAGGAAGCGGGGTCTGTTTCTCTTGGCTCGACCTTGGGCTTCTCACGTTTTTACTGCTTTTCCGAGCCAGCCATCAGAGACAGGCCAATCTTTCGCAGGATTGGGACGATGAAAAAGCACACAATGATCGAGGCATAAACAGCTCATAAATGGCCATAACAAATGCTGTTGCCAACTAAGTCCAACTTGGTTTTTCAGAGGCTTTATTGTAATATGCTGTAGTTCACACACTGCATGATTGTACATGTCATATTTACTTCAGTGTTTCAGTGTTGTAAAACTTACACCCAGCTGTAGCATACCCATACAAATGTGACAACCTAAGCGTCATTTTTTTCTTAGCTCATAGCATTAGTTGAGTGTTGTCTAGATTTATTGAGAAAAACAATTGTCAGAATAATAATGAGCATATGAAAATAATATACAGTATGTGGAAATCATAAATGTGCACAAGAAAAAAGCAAGTTCATGAAACAGAATGGTGTGTATTTAATTGGTGTAAAGGAATTTCTCTCCCTTTCCGTTGTGGGAGCATATTGCTAGCATTAGTTTATCACCAAAGATTAACAATGGCCTTTGATGCCTCAGTCAATGAGCTGAAAATCAAAAGCATCTTTTTTGATTGATACTATGCAACCTTCACATGTATCTAAATAGCCCTGCTTTATGAGGAGTCTTATAAGGTTTATTATGTAAGTGCCACACCCTGAAAGGTCAGGGAAGCTGTACTCTATTTTCTAAAAGTGGGAAACTCTTGGTTGGTTTTAACCTCTGTTGTCAGCCCACCTTTTCATCTGAAGTTGTCAGAGATGCCAGTTAGGAAATGTAAAAACCTTTTTCCTGCCCTCTTAACAACTGCTAAACAACACTTTGCTCTCTTCCTCACACATTGACGTGCACACAGATGCACACACACACACACAGACACACACACACAGACAGACAGACACACACACACACACACACACACACACACACACACACACACACACACACACACACACACACACACACACACACACACACACACACACACACACACAGCAGAGGTGCTCATATTTCTGCGGCCTCTGTCAGGATGTGCTACAGGCACAAATTGTAATTCATAAAGGTTAAGGGGGTCAATGCCTTTTATTACGAGTCTGAGTGCATTCAGCTTGATGGGCCCAGCATGCAAATGGAATGTCTCCTGGTGTAATGTGCAACACCGTAGATACGTGTGTGTGTGTGTGTGTGTGTGTGTGTGTGTGTGTGTGTGTGTGTGTGTGTGTGTGTGTGTGTGTGTGGGTGTAGGAAGGAGGAGGGCTGACTTTTGTGTGTGTGTGTGTGTGTGTGTGTGTGTGTGTGTGTGTGTGTGTGTGTGTGTGTGTGTGTGTGTGTGTGTGTGTGTGTGTGTGTGTGTGTGTGGGTGTAGGAAGGAGCAGGGCTGGTGTGTGTGTGTGTGTGTGTGTGTGTGTGTGTGTGTGTGTGTGTGTGTGTGTGTGTGTGTGTGTGTGTGTGTGTGTGTGTGGGAAGGAGGAGGGCTGACGAGTGTGTGTGTGTGTGTGTGTGTGTGTGTGTGTGTGTGTGTGTGTGTGTGTGTGTGTGTGTGTGTGTGTGTGTGTGTGTGTAGGAAGGAGGAGGGCTGACTTTTGTGTGTGTGTGTGTGTGTGTGTGTGTGTGTGTGTGTGTGTGAGGGCGTAGGAAGCATGGTGTGTGTGTGTGTGTGTGTGTGTGTGTATGTATGTGTGTGTGTGTGTGTGTGTGTGTGTGTGTGTGTGTGTGGGAAGGGGGGGGGCTTGTGAGTGTGTGTGTGTGTGTGTGTGTGTGTGTGTGTGTGTGTGTGTGTGTGTGTGTGTGTGTGTGTGTGTGTAGGAAGGAGGAGGGCTGACTAGTGTGTGTGTGTGTGTGTGTGTGTGCATATTGCGGGGGTGTGTATATGTTGTACTGAGCGGGGATGGGAGGCGAGGCGAGGGGAGGGGAGGCGAGGAGGCAAGTGTCAGGGGAGACGATGGGCTGGGTTTTCTTCACCTTGTGTAGCTTGAGCACGGCCGGCCCCCTCCCACCACTGCATAGCATAGCCTGCCTGCTCTGCTTAATTAGACACAGAGACACTGACCTCAGGTGGTTAAGGACCAATTTAACAAACATCGCCGGGATTTTCGTGTGCATTACAGTGCCATGCCTATTTTTTCTCCTTTGTGAAACATAATGAAAGCTCAACCTTAAGAAGATGAATTTGCATATTGTGTCGTTGTACACGTTTTGGCATATGTAGCAATCCTAGTGAGTAGGTATTTTGTCACCTCAAAAAAAAAGGTTCATTTATTAATATAGATTTATAAAATTAATCAAAAATGGTATAAATGTGCAAATAAATAAATAAATGTCTAATTAAACTGAGGAAATATGGGTAACATTTACCATTTGATCAAATTGTCCTGTGGCGGGATGTCTTGAGGGGCTTCATTGAGTAGGCTATTTGCATGACGCAGAGAGGTTGAGACACCCTCAAGAGGAGTTGTAATAACCCCCTCTGCTGGACAAGAATCAGCATGGTTTTGGGAGGACATTTACTACAATCCAGTGGCACTATATTGGATACATTTAAATTACAGAATTATTTTGTTTTCTGTTACTATGTTAATAAATGTATTTTATTTAATGTGTTTTCATCAACTGCAAGGTTACGAAGACTGGCAATACTTATTTGCAAAAAAACCTGTTCTGTAGGCTCTACATGTACAATAATTATATTATTGGAGTCTGATATTATTTCACATTCACATAATGCTTAATTTTATGTTATGTATGTTCTTCTCATCCGCAGCAGCACTCTGAATATGAGGACACTGTGCGCAGGCTTGTGAGCCTTTGGCAGATGCATTGGAGTGCATAGGAAGGTAGGCCTGGTCTCTGGTGTGCAGGTTCCCTCATTTCCTTGAGGTGAGGGGGGTTTATGCCCTGCATTAGTGTGAGTGATTCAGCACAGTCTGCGTTGAGATTGAGCAGCCATGACTGCATCCCCTCGGCGCACCTGCACCGATCATACCGGCGGAACCAGTGGGGGATACCTCTGGCAGAACTACTGTGCCGCGCGAGGCTCACAACGCTCATTACCTTTGCCTTGTAGCCCCACATGCTGGCAAGCCATTCATCAAGATTACAAATTCTGCTGGTGAACTGCGCTGCGCCTCCAGCCATAGAGACATGCAGACAGCGCCCCGAGACATGGGCAGGGCGGGGCTGCCTGGTAAACTCATACCTCAACAGGTGCATGATAGCCCATGCAGAATGGAGCATTGTACAAAAGGCAGCCTACAGAATATAGGCATAGGTGCAAATGAGCATGTCCCTTTCTATTGTACTACTATGTGTGTTGGCTACGTTGACGCAAGGATGATTTGCAGGGTAAAAGAACCAATTGAAAAGACAATACTAAAATCTGGAATTATATTGTAGGTTATTGTATTCAAACAAACTATCCAAACCTATTTGCTATTTAATAGAGATTGCAGTGTATTTACAATATCAGTAAATACATTAAGCTCCTTACTGATATGGTGAAAAAATGTATCTGGGTAATTAGATTGTGAGGCCTACCCTGGTTCAATAAGGTTACAGAACGACCTTGCCTTGTCAAAGCTGCACCATCCGGGATCTTCAAGTAAACTGGTTGGCGCATGCGCTGAAGGGGAAGTGCTTCGACCTCTGCTGTCGGTAAGTGCAATGGAGACTGTGTAGAGAATTTGTAGCCTGACAATCCTATCTGATCCTCCTTTCATCATCATTTTTATGGCATTTTGGAAATCGGGGCAATTATTTTAATACCCACTTCGTCTTAGGGCATAGTAATTTTAAAGATTGTGCATAAAGATTTGCACTGACCTTATCGTTTGTCATTTCAGATATAGCCGGGCTGCTATCTAATCCACCAGAACAGCTACTTACACTCAAAACCCAACATGTATGCCTGTGCGAAATTCGTCTCCACGCCAGCAATGGTGAGTTTATGTTGTCCTGTACTACTAAATGAATGAATGCATGGGTTTATGTGCGTTTTTAGCTGCATAGGCCTGTTCTTGAACTTGGGCAATAATGC
The DNA here is from genome assembly GCF_034702125.1 of Engraulis encrasicolus. Classification (NCBI taxonomy): domain Eukaryota; kingdom Metazoa; phylum Chordata; class Actinopteri; order Clupeiformes; family Engraulidae; genus Engraulis; species Engraulis encrasicolus. The sequence continues at coordinate 19,602,649 of NC_085869.1, forward strand.
TAATGTTAGCTAGCTTGCTAGTCATGCCAAGGTAACTTTCACACTGGCAAGCTAGCAACCTACAACCAGTCATTGGTATATTAAAAACGAATATGCCATTGAGATGAGTCTGCACGCCAAAACTAACCCGAGCCTTATTTACTTCTGTGATCTTCCCGACACATTCGTCCCCGTTCGCTCACTTGGACACATACCACCAGCTAAGGTCAACAGCTGAAGAAGTTAACACTTGGGCTAGCTGTAGCAGACAAGTCCCCTGCCCGTCTGCGGTAGTTGCTCAATAGTCACAGACTTGTGGCATTGCATTGGAGCATGCACTTAATGTTAGAATAGAATGAACACCACTGTTGACCACAGTATCTTAGCTGACTTGTTTAATTCAGAAGGGTGCACAAGTCACATTCGCAATGGTCGTCTTGGTGTTGAAGTACATGTTAGCTGTCAGACACACTTAGCTGGCTAATATGTTCAACAGTGAGAATGAGCAAGGCTGCTCACATAACTTTTCTTTGAGTGCACTGTATGTTGTTACACTGTAGAAGTGGATGTTCCCATTGTAATCATTGTGACTGACCGGGAAAGGGATCTAAGTTAATGACTGCTCCTGAAAGGTCACCCATGTCAAACTTTAGATGCAGTGCAGCGTTCATGTTGGAAGTCTTTGAATGTATTGCATTGTGTTTATCCAGAAGATACTTTGCCCCCTATACTGATACTGTAACATGACGCTAACCTGTTGCTACCCCCATAACCTCTCTTTCCACTCATTGTGCAGTATATCTCCCAAGGCTGCACAGAAATGTAAATGCTTTGTTTTTATTAATCACTTGTGTTGACCCGCAGGTCCGTGCTGGCTCCAGGGCTCTCTACAGACCCCTTTCTGCTTCTGTCCTTTCCCGGCCAGAGGTCAAAACAGAGGTGAGCTTCTCCAGTGTTCAATTTCACTCCTCCGTGTCTGGGGGCTCTCTACAAGGGCTTCAGCTGGGTGTATGTAGCAGTGTTTTTGCACATGTCGTAGTGAGGTTACACAGCCTGCTGTCAAAAGTGTCATGTTTCTCCAATCAAGTCAAGTCAGCTTTTATTGACAGTTTCTTCATATGCACAGGTCATACAAGGAAATTGAAATTACATTTTTCTCTCTATACCATGAAACGACATAGACATACACAGGACTGACATTTACAGACTGCCATCAAAGTGCTAGACAGGACAAGTAACAGTTTCCTAAATTAGTGTTGTAAATTGCTCTCAACAGACCAGCACAGCCCTGGTACCGGCAAGCCCCCTGGCCCAGGTAGCACTTCGTGGTTTCCAGACCAGCGCCGTGAGCAGGGACATCGACACTGCTGCTAAGTTCATTGGTGCCGGAGCCGCCACCGTGGGAGTGGCTGGATCTGGAGCTGGAATCGGAACTGTCTTCGGCAGTCTCATCATCGGCTATGCCAGGCAAGTAGTCTGACCTCTACCTGTGAAAACCTGGTGGGGTATTCCAAGAGCCTGGCTCAGTAGTAAACCAGGATGAATTAGCCTTGAGGTAGTGGTAAATCATCTAACATAAGAGCCTTGTATTCTCATTTTCTTAACTAAATGTCACCTGTGTGCCATCTGAGCAGGTCAACCACTTCTTGTAGGCAGGGCTAGATTATCCACAAGGGGCAGTGGCACAGTGCCCAGGAGCACCAACCATTTACAGTTAGGGGGCTCCACATGACAAAAACGTAACAAAACTTGTTCATAAAGGGGGCACCTATGCCTGCGCCTGCGAGGTGTAGTGCCTGGGGGCACCGCAGTGTCTTAATACGCCCCTGCTTGTAGCTTAGCTTGGTCAGGTTTGTCATTTAATCATGTTGGAATACTCCCCTGATCTTATAGGTGTTGCTCTCTGTGCTAGTCTTTATCAATTGGATGTTCTTAATATGCGATTGTAATGTGTTCACATGCTGATAATATTTGAATGTTATTAGTATGTTAATTGAATGTTCTCTTGTTGCAGGAACCCTTCCCTGAAGCAGCAGCTGTTCTCCTATGCCATTCTGGGATTCGCTCTGTCTGAAGCTATGGGTCTCTTCTGTTTGATGGTTGCTTTCTTGATCTTGTTTGCCATGTAAAAAAAAAGAAAAGAAAACAAACCAATCAAACCATATGTGAACGCACTCTTAACTACAGTTGTGACTACATATTTTACTGTGGCTACCAAAATTGTCCCATATTGGTGTTGAAATTGTACATTTTTTCAGGGTGAGATGACTGTAAGAATAAGGAAAGGCACATGCATTGTACAAATGTAAGAGATTACAAAATTAAAATGCATGTATATCACTTGAAAAGGAGGCAATCTGTGTTTTTGGAATCATGTGTTCCTTACCATCACAGTGGGCCAAAGGCCTAACTTTTTTGAATGTTGCCCTGGTATTTTTGAAGATGAAAAGCACTTGGTTACATTCTTCAATATGGCTGATGGTCCTTAGCCAAGTCATCCGGTTTCACTCTTCAAGTCAGTCTGAATTGTTTGCAGGCTGCTTTGGGTCCACCCAGCTGTCAAGGGAAACGTTTAAAAAAAAAAACTCAGTTGTAAGTAGATTGCAAGTGTTTGGGTGTCATTACAACACGCTTGCTTTTGTAAATTGCATTAAATAAATTTAGACATCAACGATGTACTGGTGCTAATGTAATCCTGTCTTCATTTACTGGCTGTCCAGAAATTAATGTTAACACTTAAATGTGATTAAGAAAAAGTGTCTTCACCATACACATGCTACACTAATGAAGTTCAAACATTGAGAACTATTCTGGGCAAGATGAGGGGTTATTATGAAGTATAATCAGATAATCTAGGAGTATTATTATCTTATCCAGTCTCTGGTATAAATGGCACATTGGAGAGCAGCAGAGGTTGTAGCGTTGGTTGACGTTCTGGTTGGACCATTGACCGTAAATAGAATGGACGCCAAATCAACGCTATTTGCCATTCAACGCTTTGAAGCCAGATTTGGGAACATTCCAACTTACATTGCACCTTAGCAACGCCAAACGCAGGTGCTGATTGGACAACAACAAGACTTCTAACGGTCAATCAAACCATGTTCTAATGCTCATTGGTCAATTTAACTTTTAATATCTCTCTAAAATAAAACATCACCACAAAAAATCACCACCCTGGTAAGTTGGAGAGCAAGGGGACCTACTAGTTGAGCGAAAAATGATCCCCCTGGAGTGGCATTTAAGGGAGATACAGGGTTTTATGTCTCTCATAGGAATGAATGGGATTTGGCAATTTTTTGGTCTTTTTGGGTCCAACCTTGGCTCCAACTTGGCTTCAACAATGAAATAGAATTTTGGCCTCCATTCTATTTACTCTCAATGGGTTGGACGCATGGGACCAGAGGCCCTACGTAATTTTGGTGACGTATGCGGAAGATCTACAATACACGAACGCTCGCGATAGAGCAGTCGTGGGATTTGGTTTATCAAGGGTTGAGCCCGTGGGTAAGTGTCTGTATTAATTGGCACTATTAGTAAACAAAGACGTTTCCCATGCCGCCAGTACGGGTGATTTGCAGTCGCGGAATGGGCATACTCGCTATATTCTTAGATACTGACATAAGCACATCAACTCAGTATTAGCTGGGTAAGCGAATATGGCGACGGCAATACTGCTAGCTTCATAGCTGTCTTTCCTCGAATGAAAGAATGGGTGGTGAAGCTAGCCTCGTAGCAATCTGGGTATCTGGTTGCTGAAGTGTGTAAACAAGGGGCACCGCATTGTTATCGTGAGCATCGCTGCTGTCAAAATTTCACGGTTAAGAAATATTGTCAACACGGGTTCGACCGGCTTGCATGCTCCTGTAAACATCCACGCACAAAGCATCTGTAGTTGTTAATGTTTATTTGGCGAGTATTTATGCTAACAACACAATAGAGGCTTCCCATTATTCTGTAGCTGTCAGTTCCAAGGGGGATTTTAAAGAGCAGTCATCCTCTGTAGTAGCCTACATACAGATTAATTATTGCATTTAGTACATTGTGTCACTATGTCACGTATTGAGACCCATGTTTTTGTTGTCAAGTGTTTGAAAGAGCGTTTAGTATTGAACTGTGCAGGAAAACATCTGACTGATAAGGATGCCATCACTGACGTTTGCCATGTAGTATTTTAGCCACATCACAGAACCACTGCTTTGTAACTGGTGTCAATACACTTTTGGAAGTACTTAACGTTTTTGAAAGCTTTACATGGGTACAGTTGGCTAAGACAGTACCCATGTCTTTCCTGTAGAGTTCAGAAGTATTCATTAATCAGGAGCATGTTTGGTTGTAGGACACACGGAAGTTCTGAATATGAGTGATGACAAACCTTTCCTATGTACTGCTCCTGGGTGTGGTCAGGTTGGTCTTAATATTTCATATAAATACAATATAATTGTTTTTTACTTGGTACTTTATTGTTTTGTATTATGACTCAATCACGAAATGTATCTTTCTTTCTTTCTTTCTTTCTTTCTTTCTTTCTTTCTTTCTTTCTTTCTTTCTTTCTTTCTTTCTTTCTTTCTTTCTTTCTTTCTTTCTACCAGCGCTTCACCAATGAAGATCATCTTGCTGTCCATAAGCATAAACATGAGATGACACTGAAGTTTGGTCCAGCAAGGAATGACAGTGTCATTGTTGCTGGTGAGTGTGGTGACCAGTTGGTAGATAAGTTGCAAGTACAATACATTGGCCAATACATTTATGCAATTTTCATCTTCGAGTTGGATCGGATGAAAATATTATTTAGCAACAGATTATTGTGTTTCTTAATATATATTAATGTCCAACACCAACAGACCAAACTCCAACCCCTACACGCTTTCTGAAAAACTGCGAAGAAGTAGGCCTCTTCAATGAGCTCGCAAGTCCCTTTGAGCATGACTTCAAAAAGGCAGAGGAAGATATCAAAAAGGTAGGCAGTCTCCTCCTCGTGTGACAGACAACCAGAGGTGAAAGTGGTTTTCCTTTCTTACCGGTGCTACCCATCTACACCACCAGCAAACAAACAAAATAAACATGAGCATTACATATCTATAATCGCTGCATGACTATTTTGGGAGTCTCTTTATACTTGTCTGAAATGGCATAGTGTGGTTATGTGTTTTCTACTGAAACAGCAGACCTTACTTTTTTTAAATGTGGGTTTTTGGACTGCATTAAACCTATTCTCTTACCGGTACTGCGCACCAGCTGTAAATTTTATACCGGTGCTGCGCACCTGTGTATGGTGCTGGGTAGCCGTCTACTTTCACCACTGCAGACAACATACAGTAACCTGTACTTACATGGTTTGAAAATGTTATACATGTTGACAAGTATTCATATCTGTTGTCAGTTACCTTTGGATTTATCGCCTCTTACTACACCACTTACTTCACTTCGCCAAAAAACTGAGGAACAGTCATCTCTAGATGCACATCGAGACAGTCCATTACCACACCCTGAATCTACGACAAATGATGACAAGGTATAGCGATTTTTGTTATTTCCTTCCAAAACAGTTGCATTTGCTGTGTGATTTTAACTCTGACTTTGTTCAATGCCTCTGTCTGAGAGATATAATTGTTAGGGCTGTAACAATACACTCAACTCACGATTTGTTTTTTTTATCACGATTTTCGACCTATTTTCGATACACCCCGCGTTTAAAAAAAAAAAAAAAAATTTTAAATGAATTACTTAGCTTTTTTTTTTTTTTTTTTTACATTTTCCAACATTATAAAATAAAATTATGAATAAAAACTATGATAGTTTATAGGTAGACAAGGTCACAGGAGACTACTAATAATATAAGAAAGTTTCAAAATGATAATGATTGTGAATTTAAGCTTGGAAGCACTATCACATCATATCACATGGTTGTTTTCTGGACTGAAGTGTAGCAAAACGTTGAAAGGGTGTATCTCGATACTGCCTCCTTGCATCATGATACAGTATCATAACTGCATATCGCAATGTCTTGGTTTGATACAAAATCGTTACAGCCCTAATAACTGTATTGGTATCTGGTGAAATGCAGGTGTGTACCTGTGTCTGTCTTTATTAGTACTTTGCTTGTATTGTGTAATAATACAAAAATGTATTTTTCCTATGTAATAAATATGTACTGCCCCACAGACCTAGCTTAAAGAACAAGACATTTTTCTTTTTTAATGTGTGGTCAAAAAACCATTCAGGCAAATGCATTATTGCAGCCAACCCTTACGAATAGAATTGTTGCAAGGTGTTTATACTTCTGTAAAGACAAATCTGTGTGCTGACAATATCACATGCACTTCGGCCGGAAAAGATGGCCATTCCCTGGTTAATTTGACCAGCGGCATCTTAACTCTTCCTCATACTATACAGTAGCTGCAGATGGATAACTACCAGTACTCTCATCATCTTATGTCTGCAACACCTGAGGACCACACACAGTTATCCATGGACCGTTAACATGACATTTGTTTGAATTGTATTTTATAAGCTAAAATGTAAGAACTATGCTATATGTAAAGTCATGCTACCCATCATGTAAATATACTGTCTTTTGAAAGTGAGAAAACCAGAAAGCTGTCACACTATAGAGCTATAGAGTTTAATCCAAAGTTCTGATTTGAATCTGTGCTATAGCAAAGGTCTCCTATGATGTTTTCAGGAGGTTTCTTTGCAGCCGACCTCACTGCCAGCATCCACTATAGTGCGTCCTCCATCCCTTCAAGTTCCAAATGTACTTCTCGCAACTACAGAAGCTAGTGTTGTAATACAGCAAGCCCTCCCATCGCCAACGTCTAGCTCTGTTATTACTCAAGTTCCCTCCTCTAATAGGCCAATAGTGTAAGTAACTCAAAATGTTAATATTTTGTATGTTACCCACGTTTCGTAGAGCCATTACCTTTTCTTTCAATATTTTATTTATTTCATTGAAAAGAAACCCTGTAGTGTTTTTTTGTTGTTGTACTTTTTGTATTGTAAGTTATTTTGTGTGGTAGTCATCTTGATTTGCCTGAAATATGGCCAGTTTGCATCTTTGTGATTTGCCTCAATGTTTAATTTTTTATTTACCCAGTTTTTTGTTTTGCTTGATTTCCGTTGAGCGGTATGCACCTTCAAGGAGACTTTGACTTTGCCTGGTGTATTACATTTTTCTGCTGTTTTGGCATGACCTGCCTGAAAGGCAATCGCTTAAATATTACGTTTATTCTCTGTATATTTTATGATGATGGTTAAGCAGATTCTGCTGACGTAACCGTGTTTCCCCCCCCCCCCTTCTCCCTCTCTAGTCCCGTCTCTGGCACTTTCCCCGTCCTCTTACAGCTCCCCAATGGCCAGACAATGCCAGTCGCCATCCCAGCATCCATTGCAAACCCAAGTGTACATATTCCAACTGCCATCCCTGTAAGTGCACTCTAGTCATTATTTTATGTTCCTTTTGTAGAGTTCTAAGTTCCTAAAGCGCTACTCAGCTCCCCTGTCTCCCTCCTCCACCATTGTACTCCCAGTGGATCTGTCTGTACTCCCTGCTTGCATCATGTGAGTTTTTCTCTCCGATAACGATCATCCCGAGCTTCTCCCCAAGGTGGTTACAATTTCAACAAAAGGGTTATGTCACTGCCATGCTAGCTTTGAAGTTTGGGAGTCTCATCTAAACAAGTCTTCGAATGGAATTTGTCGCAGTGACAAACAGCCTATCATGTCTTCTGTAATGTTTACGTGTTGAAAAGGATGTTTATGGCCAAAACTCAAGCAGAGTTGCGCTCTCAAATTATTTTGGAACAATGTTTACCCTCCATAAAAGAAAAAAGGATTTCAGAGGGGAAAAAATGTCCTTCTCATCGTAAACAAACAAGCAAGAAAAGAAACTAAATCACATTGCTGAAGTATTTCAGCCATTGTTGAATGTGTACGGCCTCAACATTAATCCTCTAATAAACCCTAAATAAATCCTCTCAGCAGAGATGACTCAAGGCACATTCAGGCCGACAGGACCGTTCCCGCACCTAATCTCGAAGCAGCCGGCATGTTTACGCCAAAAGGCTGAGAGTTTGCGAACCGTAAAGTTGATTCGCAATGCAAACCGAAAAATACTTGTTTTGTCTCTGTGAACCATGACAACAATATGGACATCAGAAGGTTCTTCTGGGTAGCAAATGGCCGCATGCGGAAATGTTCAGAGCCCGGTATGAACGTGGGAGGTTTGCAAGAAAACATTTTAGTTCCAGACGTAACTGGTGTGGGAATGGTCAGCAGCACTGTTCTGGTCGACCTGAAAATAGTACAAGATGATGACCTTCTGAGTTGGCCCAGAATGAAACAGGAAAACATCTCTGAGGAAATGCCTATGACCCTGGAAGAAATAATGGTTGTCATGACTGCTATGCTGCCCTAAAAAGACAAAGTGCAGTAACTACCTCCTTTATGTTGGAACAAAATTTGTTAAATTAAATGCTATGTTAAAGCTGCAGTAATAATATCCAATATCAGTTTCAATGTTGGCGTTGTCACTGCGCTTTGCCTTCGAGTTTTGTGGAAGGAACATGAGAGTAAGGGGGTGCTTAATACATTTGTCTGTAGCCTTAAAGGACACTGTGTGAGATTTTTAGTTGTTTATTTCCAGAATTCATGCTGCCCATTCACTAATGTTACCTTTTTCATGAATACTTACCACCACCATCAAATTCTAAGTATTCATTATGACTGGGAAAATTGCACTTTTCATACATAAAAAGGGGGATCTTCTCCATGGTCCGCCATTTTGAATTTCCAAAAATAGCCATTTTCAGCTGCAAAAATGACTCTACTTGGACCATACTAGAGAATATTTGTTTATTACTTAGGAAACTTTCATGTAAAGATTAGAGATGCACCGGATCCTGATTTTTAAGATCCTGCCGGATACCGGATCCACTGCTTAAGATCCTGCCGGATCCGGAACCGGATACCGGATCCTAGGAAAGGGTTGAAACACATAGCCTACTTGCACACATGGGCCCTTTTATTACGTTGGCGCAAACTATTTTTTAGACTCATTGGCTTACTGCCACACTGCGTTCAATGGCTGCTTCCAAAGGGCTTTCACTCCATGCAGCGATTGGGGTTGTGAAAGACTGACTGAAAAGCCTAGGCTACGTAAAAAGTAGAGATGCCCCAGATCCTGATTTTTAGGTAACTGCCGGATACCGGATCCACTGCTTAAGATCCTGCCGGATCCGGATAGTCTGAAAAACCCGATTATCCTGCCTTTTCCCATCTCTAGTAAAGATCAAATTTGGCAATTGGCAGCCCAGTTTCAATGAGCAGCATAGTTGCAGTACCCTTTTTGACCATTTCCTGCACAGTGTCCCTTTAATGATCTATCAGTGCATAAGATTTGCATTGGCATAAGTACAGAGCTTTGGTTTAGAAGTCGGGATGAAGCATATGACGTTTCCAGACTAACTTCTGTCACAGACCTGCATCTATTGTCTTCGGCTAGCTAGATTTTACTGCACACTGGAGTTGTATTTCAGAATATTTTAAAATAAAAACAATGGCTGGCTTTGAAAGGGGACAGATATAAACTATTTTGGCAACCTGTTACACTGCTCACAAACTAAAAAATCTTGACAAAATGCCCAGCAAACACAGTCTGTGCCCTTATTGTAAATCATCAGTAAACCATAAAGCTACAGTGCATGTCAGGACTTCAGGGCATGAAGATTTGCTCTTATTTTGATGAATTAAAATGAATATTATTTTGCTGGCTTAGTCATGCAGGTGCTAAAAATAGGGACTATGTTGTCATTTTTTTATTGTTTTCTATTTAGAGAAACTAATGGAACAGATCATCTGCAGTGTACAGTGTTGCCTAAGTGAGGAGCGAGTATCCACCTTCATTAAGATTTACTACTGTTAATGTGAATATGAAAGAGATAAGCTGATAAATCACAGCAAGGGATCTTCTGCAGTAGGGCTGCTCGATTAGGGGGGAAATCAATATCACGATTATTTCAGTTAATATTGATATCACAATATTGTTTTAAAGAGAAATGATTGTGCAAAACAATTCACAATCTTCCTTCCCTTCAGTGGTGTGAGTGGAGAGCCATAGAGAAACACACTGTGGTGTTCTGCATGAGTGTTGGGTATCAAGTCTTCCCTGTGCTTGCAATGGCTCAAGTGGAGGGGAATGTATTGCACGTAGCATAGCCCACCTTTTGGCAGTATAACTTAGACAAATGATGACAAGTGTTTCAACACGATATTTTGAAATCTCATATCGTTCGACAGAAATATTGATATCGTTCGTGATATAAATTTGATATATTGTACTGGCCCATTCTGCACCTGCAACAATTGTTTTCTGGGATGTGCGCGCACCTCACACTTTTTAAGATGAAAGAGACTGGCAGTCTTCATCTTGGAGCAGCCCAATGGTTTGCCACATGATGATTTTGGCGTTTACCAAAAACTTGTTGGTTGTTGATTTATCGGAGGCTCTTTTGGCTGCCGGACGTAATTATTTCATCTGGAGGATTCATCATGTTGCAATTGTCTCCTCAATCTTCCTGCTCCACGTCAGATCACCCTGGAATGGGATGTAGTGAGAGATCTCTGGCCTAGAGAAGAGTTATGAAGGACATTTTTTTCCTTTTGGTCTCTTTGGAAAGGGATCAAGCGAATGCTCAAAGTCACTTACTTAATAAGAGGGGGAGGGCCAAGGGGTGGGGTGGGGGGGGGTTACGGAGTTATAGATGGCTCGGGCGTGATCATGCTCATCCTTAATGCGATCACGTTCCTGTGATTTGTCTCTGCCACGTTTTCAGCCGTTTACGCTTTTCCCCGGGACAGAGCCACTATTTACTGCGCTGGCAGTGGCCACTTTGGCTGGCGGGCTGGCGGGCGGCTGCTGGCAGGGAGGAAATGTGCAAACTAATGGGCCTTAGAAAAGAGCAGCTGTATGTCAACGTGTACGCGGCAGAGACTAGAGGCTGACTCTCTACAGCCGTCCAAATGATCGCAGGCCTGCCTCCCCCAGCCATCGGCACCGCACACACACACACACACACACACACACACACACACACACACACACACACACACACACACACACACACACACACACACACACACACACACACACACACACACACACACGTCTCTCACTGCTGCCTGCTACGTGTCCTTGTAGGTTATGGGTTTTTAGCTCAGCTTTCCGGACCGCTAGTTCCTAATAAATCAGAGTGTTGTTTGTGTTCGGGGGTTGCGTGTTTATCTCTGGGCGATTTTGATGTAGCCTTGGCTAGAGGGTTGTCTAGTCTAGTAGTGGAGCTGTGACAGGTTTCTATGGTGATGCTAGCGCTACCTCGGTGTCTTGCTGCTCCCGGTTGCCTAGTGCTGCTTGGGCCCGTTCATGACTGTTTGCCAAACAGACAGGGCCTGATTAAGGCATAGGCTATATGGTTGCAGCCTAGGGGCCTGGCACTGATGATGGTCTGTCTGAAGGGCCGAGAACTTTGCACTTCACTGGGTAGCACTTTCTTTATTTTCCTTATGCATTAAATTTCTTTATGCATCGGCATCAGTTGGTGTGCGAGTTCCTCCTTGCTGCTTCATTACAGCCTAGGGGACACCACCTGACCTGCAAGGTGGTGGCTCTGATTGGCCAGTAGGGAAAAATTGCAGATTTGTGACAAGATACAATATTGAAAAAAATCATCTGCCATGTAGAGTACAGTTGGTAGACATGCTATGCTTAATTCCTAGCTCGTAATTATGACACTGTCTATGTACAGTAAATCTGTCGCACAATTTGGGGGTGTGGGGGTGTTGCACAGCAGCCTGTCGCCTAGGGGCCCAAGGCCATCTTAATCCGGCCCTGCAAACAGGGCCTGAGGCCGTAGTGTTTTATCCTCCCTTAGTCTTGTTGGGTGGCCGGTGGTGTTTTTATTGTAAGCTATTGCTTCCTCTCTCTCTGTCTGCCCCCTCTGTCCAAACTCTACTTGTTTTTGATACCCCCTCCCCATCTATTTCATTTTTTTCTGTCTTATCTCGGTCTCAATCACTATTCTCTTTCCCGATATGCCTGCCTCCCTTCCTCCCTCCCTCCCTCCCTCCCTCCACCATCCCAATTCCTCTCCTCTCTCCTATCCTCCTCCACCTCTCTTTATATCTAGATATCGCTCTGTCTCTCTCTCTTCTCGTCTCCATCTCTGTCTCTCCCACCCCCACTTCTCTCTCTCTCTGTCTCTGTCTCTGTCTCTCTCTCTGTCTCTGTCTCTGTCTGTCTCTCTCTCTCTCTCTCTCTCTCTCTCTCTCTCTCTCTCTCTCTCTCTCTCTCTCTCTCTCTCTCTCTCTCTTCTCTGCCCTATTAGAGGCAGCAGTGCTGGGCTGCCCCCTCTCTCTTCCTCTCTCTCCCCCCCCCCCCTCTCTCTCCCTCTCCCTCTCCCCCTCTCTCCCCCTCCCTCTCTCTCTCTCTCTTTCACTCTCCCTCTCCCTCCAGAGCCTCTCTATCTCTGTCTCTCTCCATCTCCCTCTCTCTCCCCTCTCTCCCCCTCTCTCCCTCTCTCTCCCTCCCACTCTCTCTCCCTCTCTCTCCCTCTCTCTATCTCCCTCTCTCTATCTCCCTCTCCCTCCCTCTCTCTCCCTCTCCCCCTCTCTCTATCTCCCTCTCCATCTCCCTCCCTCCCTCTCTTTCCCTCTCTCCCTCCCTCTCTCTCCCTCTCTCCCTCTCTCTCCCCCCACTCTCTCCCTCTCTCTCCCTCTCCCCCTCTCTTTCCCTCTCCCTCTCTCTCTCTCTCCCTCTCTCTCTCTCTCCCTCTCTCTCTTCCTCCCCCTCTCCATCCCCCTCTCCCTCTCTCTCTACATCCCCCTCTCCCTCTCTCTCTCCATCCCCCTCTCCCTCTCTCTCCCTCTCCCTCTCCCCCCCCTCTCCATCCCCCTCTCCCTCTCCATCCCCCTCTCTCTCTCCCTCTCCCTCTCCATCCCTCTCTCCCTCTCCATCCCCCTCTCTCTCTCTCCATCCCTCTCTCCCTCTCTATCTCCCTCTCCATCCCCCCCTCTCTCTCTCCCTCTCCCTCTCTCCCTCTCTCCCCTCCCTCCATCCCTCTCTCTCTCCCTCTCCCTCTCTCTATCTCCCCTCTCCATCCCTATCTCCCTCTCTCCCTCTCCATCTCCCTCTCCCTCTCCCTCTCCCTCCGTAGCCTCTCTGTGTCCATATGCTCCGCGCCCAGCCAGACAGGACTCTTCATTAGCGTGTGCGGTGCATCTCCATGTGGTGCTCCCTCCACCCAATAAGCACTCTCATCCAGCCTAATGAGCCTGAGATATGATGCACTTCTTTTAGGCATGCTGCGTGTGTGTGTGTGTGTGTGTTTGTGTGTGTGTGTGTGTGTGGTGTGTAGGTGTGTGTGTGTGTGTGTAGGTGTGTACATATGTACACATATGCATGTTTGTGTGTAGGGGCAGGGCGGGATCAGGATTGGGGCATATCAAGTGGAAAAGCAGATTCATTTTCCTTGTGTTCTCTCTCTCTCTCTCTCTC
>NC_085869.1:19621176-19628676 GCF_034702125.1 Engraulis encrasicolus
GCTTTCTGTATCTACATATGCAAGGCTCTCATTCTCTGATCTCATCCTCTATCACTTGAATCTTTGAGATGTTGAGAAAATGAGTGAAAATGAGACTCCAGTAGCCAATTCTCTCTCTCTCTCTCTCTCTCTCTCTCTCTCTCTCTATCTCCCTCTCTCTCTCTCTCTCTCTGCTTCAGAAGTTGAAAGCGGTGCTGAGCCAGCAGCAGCTCCCTCAGGTAACCAATGGCGAGGTGCCTGGCGGTGTCATTGCCGTTGGCGGTGTCGAGGCAGCGAGCAATGTAGTGCAGAGCCACAGCCCACCCCCACCCGCAGCTGCACCTACACCTGCGCCTGCTCCGCCCCCTGTGGCCCCGGCCCCTCCGCCCCCCGTGGCCCCGGCCCCTGTGGCCCCAGCCCTAGCTCCGGCCCCGGCACCTCCACCACCCGCCCCACCGGAGGAGCCGTGTCTTCAGACACTGCAGCAGCCAGCCACCTCCACCACAGAAACCCCTGTAAGCAAACTCTTACACACACACACACACACACACACACAGACACAGGTAGACAGACACACACACACACATACGCACACACACATACATGAACATGATAACAAGCGATATCTATGAAAATTTGACTTGATTAGCTTTTGTTTGTGGCAAAAAGAGTTTTGTGCCGTTTGTACCCATAGGAGCTAATAAACCAAAATGCTTAACACAGAGCAAAGTTTAGATTGTAAGAAATTCCCACTGACTCAGCTTGATCTTAGTACATTTTCGATGGGTCTATCAGCTCATTTATAGACCCCAAGGCCCAATCAATTTTGAGCGTGACAACAGCTAGCCTGAAACCTCAGACAACCTCACTCAACTGCTAGCTCTGGAGTCAGATTCTTGTTGTGCATTTATAGTTCGATAAAAGGTGAAGGATATGTCTGATCCCATGTAAAAAATAAATAAATAGCACAAGCTTACAAAAGGATTCACATATAAGCTCCATATATTTCTTTTTTGCATGGGGTGTCTAAGATGACAATAGAAGTGATGAGTTACCCAGACCATGTGAAACATTGAGTGCGTTTTAATATGCGACCTTGCCTCCTCCACTTGCGCTTTTCTCCCCGTCCCGCCTCCTGGCCCCTCCTCCGTGGAGAAAACGATAAAGTTTCCCAGCTGTCAGCCTAGCCATAACAACTTTTGAGGGACTGTTTTTCATTCACCATCCCAATTGCAAATGAGAAAAAGACTCTACAATTGAGCTTTTGCAAGATATTGAAATGTAATGCTGTTGTCAGTGATGTCATCATGACGAGAAGCAAGTGGAGGAGGCAAGTGGAGGAGGCAAGGTCGCATATTAAAACGCACTCATTAGCTATTCCATTCACTGCTAATAGGGAATATGATGAGTAAGAAATGCTTAATTAGTCCTCTGTCACCAAAAGAAAACTATAAATCTTACAGCAACCAGCCGTTTGCAAAGCAGTTGGCTACAGCTTTATACAAGCTACAACACTTACTACCAACTGATCA
The DNA here is from genome assembly GCF_034702125.1 of Engraulis encrasicolus. Classification (NCBI taxonomy): domain Eukaryota; kingdom Metazoa; phylum Chordata; class Actinopteri; order Clupeiformes; family Engraulidae; genus Engraulis; species Engraulis encrasicolus. The sequence continues at coordinate 19,622,688 of NC_085869.1, forward strand.
ATCCTACATGAATTAAGACGGCAATAATTCCTGTGGTGCCAGTAGCAACTGCCTTTGAACGCATAACAAGTAGTAAACAGGGTGCCGATAGGCCGTGCAGAGTTTTGTAAAAAATAAGCAGCTGTAGGAGAATTTACAGAAATTGTCAAAACTCTTGATTGAGATTGCATGTATTTAAAATGTTATAATGGTGATATGAGAGAATGTTGTGACTTTCCCCTTTCAAGTGCAAAGAAATCATGCACACTGTCCATTCCACCAACAAACTTTAATACAACGTTTCGGTCATCCGACCTTCTTCAGGTAAACGTAACTTTACCTGAAGAAGGTCGGATGACCGAAACGTGCAAAGCAGTTGGCTACAGAAGGTCGGATGAAGAAGGTCGGATGACCGAAATGTTGTATTAAAGTTTGTTGGTGGAATGGACAGTGTGCGGGATTTCTTTGCACTTGACTGACAACCCAGCTGGGATAACATCCTACGCACCTGCCCAACTACAGAGGTGTGCAAAAGCGTTTTTATTGAACTGTGACTTTCCCCTTTGCCACCCTCTGCCACAGGCAGACGATTTAATGTACACTATGTCCGCATCTGATGAAGAAGGAAGTTTCACAGTCGAAACATGTCAGGTAAAAGATAACAACCCTTTACATGTCTGAAACAAAAGAACTTGAATAGTTAACATAACCTCAACACATAATGAACGTCATACATCGATTTAATGTACTGTCTACTGTACTAGTATTCATTATGACGCACTGATGATGTCTTAAGCGTCTGCTTGTGGACATGGTGGTATTAATAAATAAATAATGAGACTCGGCTCGTGAGTGCGGATTTTCTCCTCTTTAACCTTCTGCCTCTTGCCACAGGCGTCCCCGGCGCCCGCCCCCGCCCAGCACACCCCCAGCACAGGCGGCCGGCGGCGCCGCTCCACCAACGAGGACCCGGACGAGAAGCGCCGCAAGTTCCTGGAGCGCAACCGGGCCGCCGCCTCCCGCTGCCGGCAAAAGAGGAAAGTGTGGGTGCAGTCTCTGGAGAAGAAGGCAGAGGACCTCAGCTCCCTCAACGGCCAGCTACAGGTGCACCATTTTTTTTTTGCTTTTTGCTTTTTGGCCTTTATTGTTACAGGATAGTGTGAGAGTAGACAGGAAATGATTGGGAGAGAGAGATGGGGCAGGGCCAGGAAATGACCCCAGCCGGACTGGAAATGGGGTCCCCGTGGGCATGCAAGCCCAAATGTGGGGGGCTTAGCGCGTCAGGTACACTATGCAGGGTCTCCGCGGATCCTTAAAAAGTCTTATAAAGTCTTACTTTTAATATTTGTTTTTTAAGGTCTTATAAAGCATTATATTTCGCCAATTTTTGGAAGTGTGGTATTATATTTACGTGGGAGGTCTTATATTTCCCCTGGGTAGCTTGAGTGTAAGAAAGGGGTCTATTTTTGTGACGCTATAAACCTTATTTAACCGGCATACGTCCCTTATCAAGATGCGGAAAAGTAGATAAAACTGGTTTGTGGCGCAGCGCAGCCCGCTGGCCACACAGCGGGGGGCAGCCGTAGACCTGTGGGTACAGCCAGAGCCGTCTAGCCTACTTGCATGTTCTATTAGAAACAGTCGAAAAAGTGGTCGAAAAAATATGAACGTGAATCGAGATGGGTACATAGATGCACGTTCAGTGTAATGTGGCTTGAGGACAAGAAATAAAACGGTTAGGTGCTATCCAAAGCAACGTCGGAATATGAAGCTTGATGTTAACTGTGTCGGGAGGACGCATAGCCTAATCAGTCGTTGAGTGTAAGTTTTAAATCTTGTCTATCGAAAGCATGTTAGCCATGCCCTCGCGTTTGGGTAGAAGCGTTTGCTAAATGTAAAGGGTTCATTTCATAAAGTCCATTATGACCGTATTCGAAAATAAATGTTCCTTCATACAATAGCCTACACTTTCAAAATCGCCTCTAGATACGTGACAGGCTATTTGAGGCCTCTGTCAAATGCAAAATGATTTCGTTAACATGATGGCAGCATGAGGAAGTGAGCGCGAGGCAATACTAATCAGACGAGTAACAGAATATGTACGAACTACGAAGCCAATGATCTGGCGAGGTGCGTAATGTCCAAATCGGTAACCAGATGGGCAACGGCAAACGCGCTAAATGCTTGTTATGGACATACTGGAAATCGCTTCCAAGTTGTGCGCTGTTTGTTGAGAACAACAAACTACAGACAGGCTGCTCAAATTAGAACGCTTGCTTCTGCTACCCGTCTCTGCGAGCTGGAGGAGGAGAAACGGCACTCAGGGTAGTCGTACATTTAACCCTTTTGACACCAGGTGTAATCTCTCCTAATAGCAAAGTGCATTCAACTATTTATCCATCAGAAATGATGAATTGTTGAGCCATTTTTAATGTGTACATTTAAAGGCATTTGATGAACATTCATCTGAGTTTTCCATAGGCCGTCAAAACATGCGTGGGACCCTCAATTAAATGGCAGTTGTCAGTTAACTGACCATATGCATGCATGGTGTCTGTAGGCCTACAGATAAGTTACACCTTGCTACTGCTTACACTGTGTTTACCCTAGGCTACACTATAAAAGCACAGTAGTCATATAATATTGTTTATTATATATAATTATGTACTAGGCCTACATTTCATTATAGCAATGTAAACTAATAACATTAGCAATATTGCAATGCCTCACCCCGAGCGGTGGTCTTATATTTTATCATCAGAGGTCTTATATTTGTCTTAAAAAGTCTTATATTTGGTGATCCAAAATGTGCAGAAACCCTGCTATGACCAGGGCAGCCTACTTTTACCATATGCTTGCTCTAATCTCATTCTAGTGTAAAGAAATCCTGCACACTGTCCATTCCACCAACACACTTTAATACAACGTTTCGGTCATCCGACCGTCTTCATGTAAAGAATGTTATCCTACACACCTGTCCAACTACAGAGGTGTGTAAGAGCGTCATTTTGAACTAATCTCATTCTACAATACAATACAATACAACATGTACTTATATAGCGCAGTATCACAGCAATGAAGTTGTCTCAAAGCGCTTTCCAAATACACATGGCCTACACACATATACGTATACACATTCCCACATTCCCATACCAGCTCTGGAGGCCGCCGTACGGCGCAAACTTCTCCAAAGGGTCTGGATTCTGGAATGGTTGAATTGAGACACGTTTACTGGAGGGAGGGGTGAATTCTGAAATTTGAAATGTACGTCTTATTTTAACCAATCGCTAAAATGTATTAGTGACTGAAAAACGATTTCTGGTGGGAGGGATGAAATCCGTTTAAGTATGAAATCCTCTCACCCTCCCTTCACGTCCCTCTTCCGTTCACTGATTGGCCGGTTATTTGGTGACAAGACTAAAGCCCTCCCAGAGCACCTGGGGCCCAGACATAGTGTGGAAGGATAATTTTTGGACTTGAGCTGAGATTATGGGTGCATTCCAGTATGCAACCTTGCGTCCTCCACTTGTGTTTGTGGCCTCGCCCCACCTATTGGCCCTTCCTCCGTGGAGAAAACAAATAAGTTTCCCCGCTGTCAGCCTGGCCAAAACAACTTTTGAGGGACTGTTTTTCATTCACCATCCCAATTGCAAATGAGAAAATGACTCTACAATTGAGCTTTTGCGAGATATTGAAATATAATGCTGTTGACAGTGATGTCATCATGACATATTACTTCCTGGTACGAGGCCACAAGCACAATGGAGGACGCAAGGTCACATATTGGAACGCACCCTATGTATGGCAAGCCATCGGGAGTCCACTTTCAGTGCTTCCCACGGAACATTTATTCGTGGGTGGGTGGGGCTTTAACCAATATCAGAGAAAGGTGAGTATCATGATTGGAAAGCTTATGCTGTGCAGGTTTCGTGTGGAATATGATTTGAACCACACATACCAACACAAAATTATATTGCAAACTTACTGTATGCCAGAAAAAACATTCTCCTTGGTGGAAATAGTAAGCCATCACATGTAAACCTCTGCTTTCCTCCCCGCCTCTCCTCTCCACATGTGCACGTTAAGTGTGCGCGCATATGTTTGTGTGTGTGAGCGTGCGCATACTGTTCATGTGCACGTTTAGTGTGCTCTCATGTGTTTGTGTTTGTGTGCGTGTGTGTGTCTGTATGTGCGCGCGCACGCATACTTTACATGTGCACGTTTATTGTGCGCGCATATGTTTATGTATGTGTGTGCGCGCGCGCGTCCACATACAGTACTGTACGTGTGCACGTTTGAGTGGGGGACAATGGGTGCGGTGCGGTGCGGTGCGGTGTTGGCGTCGGCTAAGGCAGTGATGAAGTCGTTAATAGCGATTAAGAAGTGTGTTAGTGTGACAGGAGGAGGCCCGCGCTGCACACCACACCGCCACTCCCGCCGCATCGACACATCCCTGTCAATAAAGACATACACTCCAGATGTCAGTGCCGCGTGAGTGTGTCCAAAAGTCCCCCCCGTCCTCCTCCACTCTCCCCCCCCAAAAAAAGATTCTCCCCCGCCCCCGATCCATTACCACGTCAGCGTCTTTTTTCTCTACGATGGCCTCATAGACACGCACACGCACACAAACACACGCACACACACATACACACACACACACACACACAAACAAATCACACAAAAAAATCTCCTGGGGAGGAGTCGTTGTCTCCAGCCCTTCATTTCCGCAGGAAAGCAATTAGGACGCGCCGCTGACAAGTTCGAAACAGTTCACGTAACCGTTGTCTCGACGCTGATGCGCTGGTTGAGGCCCCGGGTTGCACTGCGACGTCAAACGTTCCAGACAATTTAATGAGATGTTGGTGTTTATTTGCCTGCTTGTCTTATCTGCTCCACTATGGAGAGGAAGAGGAAAAAAAATCAGGCAATGTGTGTATGAGAGGAGGGAGGGTTTGGATGTGTGCGTGTGGTGATGGTGGTGGTGCTGGGAGGGGGGAATTGGGTGTTCGATAAGAGAGGAGAGGAGAGGAGGAGGAAGGGTTGAGCTATTAATATGTGATGGAAAAACAGGCGTCGGCTGTTGATGGGCTAGATGTAGGCCACTAAGGGTTAAATGAATGTAGGCAGCTGAAGTTGGAAAGAGGAAGAGCGATGGAGACAGAGGGAGAGAGAGAGAGATAGAAGAAGAGGAAGAAGAGATGAGAGAGAGGTGGAGAGTAGGGTACCAGTCAGCCTGAGGGTGCGGAGAGTGAAGCTGTTAACTGTGAAGAACGGAACAAACTCAGAGTGAAAATTGAATGTCACAGAATGAAAGTGTTCTTTATATGAAGGCATTAATCAGTGGGTGCTTCTCTCTCTTTTTTTTCTTTTTTTTCCTCCTCCTGCTCTTCTTCTCCTTCATCTTCTACTTCGTCTTTTTTTTTTTTTTAGTAATAACTCCCATGCTGACACATTGGCCTAGCTGATCAGTGGAGTGGGCCTTAATGATGCACGATTACTTTAACATCATCCTTAACTGGCTTTTTTAATGAGGAGTCAGGGCCAGGAGGCAGGAGTGGGAGCTGCCATGCTGCCTCTCCTCTCCTCTCCTCTCCTCTCCTCCTCTGCTCTCCTCTCCTCTCCTCTCCTCTCCTCTCCTCTCCTCTCCTCTCCTCTCCTCTCCTCTCCTCTCCTCTCCTCTCCTCCTCCTCTGCTTTCCTCTCCTCTCCTCTCCTCTCCTCTCCTCTCCTCCTCCTCTGCTCTCCTCTCCTCTCCTCCTCTGCTCTCCTCTCCTCTCCTCCTCCTCTGCTCTCCTCTCCTCTCCTCCTCCTCTGCTCTCCTCTCATCTCCTCTCCTCTCCTCTACTCTCCTCTGCTCTGCTTTCCTCCCCTCCTCTCCTCTCCTCTCCTCCTCTCCTCTCCTCTCTTCTCCTCTCCTCTCCTCTCCTCTTCTCTTCTCCTCAGCTCTCCTCTCCTCTCCTCCTCTCCTCTCCTCTCCTCTCCTCTCCTCTCCTCTCCTCTCCTCTCCTCCT